>NC_134355.1:335652595-335890095 GCF_048569485.1 Anomaloglossus baeobatrachus | reverse complement strand
CTGAAAAAGCAGTCATTCACAGATCGGAGGCAGGCGGAGGGGTCGGGGAATCACAGACAGGGAGGAAAAGACACAATATGAAGTCCAGCTCATGTGCACTTCAACCTAATTAACATAACACATCAATTGCTTATTGATTAAACGTTTGCTGAAGACATCTACTTTGTCATAATTCTTTAAAGGGAACCGGTCACCAGATTTGGGCCCTATAAGCTGCGGCCACCACCAGTGGGCTCTTATATACAACATTCTAACAAGCTGTATACAGTCATGGCCAAAAGTTTTGAGAATGCTACAAATATTCATTTTTACAAAGTCTACTGCTTAAGTTTTTCTAATGGCAATTTGCATATACTCCAGAATGTCATAAAGAGTGATCAGCTTAACAGCAATTATTTGCAAAGTCAATATTGGCTAAGAAAATGAACTTTAACCCCCAAAACACATTTCAACATCATTGTATTCCTGCCTTAAAAGGAGCAGCTAACATTGTTTTAGTGATTGTTCCATTAACACAGGTGTGGGTGTTGATGAGGACAGGGCTGGCGATCAATAAGTCATGATTAAGTAAGAATTACACCACTGGACACTTTAAAAGGAGGCTGGTGCTTGGTATCATTGTTTCTCTTCAGTTAACCATGGTTATCTCTAAAGAAACACAAGCAGCCATCATTGCTCTGCACACAAATAGCCTAACAGGGAAGAGTATCGCAGCTACAAAGATTGCACCTCAGTCAACAATCTATCGCATCATCAAGAACATCAAGGAGAGAGCTTCCATGGTTGCCAAAAAGGCTCCAGGGTGCCCAAGAAGGACCAGCAAACGCCAGGACCGTATCTTAAAACTGTTTCAGCTGCGGGATCGGACTACCAGCAGTGCCGAGCTAGCTCAGCAATGGCAGCAGGCTGGTGTGAGTGCTTCTGCACGCACTGTGAGGCGGCGACTGCTTGAGCAAGGCTTGGTTTCAAGGAGGGCAGCAAAGAAGCCACTTCTCTCCAGAAAAAACATCAGGGACCGACTGATATTCTGCAAAAGGTACAGGGAGTGGACTGCTGAGGACTGGGGTAAAGTCATTTTCTCAGATGAATCTACTTTTCGATTGTTTGGGACATGTGGAAAACAGCTTATTAGGAGAAGAGGTGAGCGCTACCACCAGTCTTGTCTCATGCCAACTGTTAAGCATCCTGAAACGATTCATGTGTGGGGTTGCTTCTCAGCCAAGGGAATCGGCTTACTCACAGTCTTGCCTAAAAACACAGCCATGAATAAAGAATGGTACCAGAATGTCCTAAAAGATCAACTTCTCCCAACTGTCCAAGAGCAGTTTGGCGCCCAACAATGCCTTTTCCAGCATGATGGAGCACCTTGCCATAAAGCAAAGGTGATCACTAAATGGCTCATGGAACAAAACAGATTTTGGGTCCATGGCCTGGAAACTCCCCAGATCTTAATCCCATTGAGAACTTGTGGGCAATCATCAAGAGACGGGTGGACAAACAAAAACCAACAAATTCTGGCAAAATGCAAGCATTGCTTATGCAAGAATGGACAGCTATCAGTCAGGATTTGATCCAGAAGTTGATTGAGAGCATGCCAGGGAGAATTGCAGAGGTCCTGAAGAAGAAGGGTCAACACTGCAAATATTGACTTGCTGCATTAACTCATTCTAATTGTCAATATAACATTTTGGTACTCATAATATGATTGCAATTATATTTCTGTATGTGATGTAAACATCAGACAAACACAATTAAAAACCAGAGGGCAACAGATCATGTGAAAATATAATTTTGGTGTCATTCTCAAAACTTTTGGCCATGACTGTATAAGAGCTCAGGCCACTGGGTATAACATAAACACTTTATAATACTCACCTAGGGGGGTCGCCGTGGTGCAAACTGGTCAGATGGGTGGCGCTGTTCTCCAGGACCGCAGCCTCCTCTTTCAGCCATCTTAGTCCTTGTCCTTCAGAAGCCTGGGTGCCTGACATGTCCTACATCATGCACACAGGCCGGTATTGAGGTCCTGCACAGGCGCACTACAATACCTTGATCTGCCCTGCTCAGGGCAGATCAAAAAAGTGCGCCTGCACGGGACTTCAATGCCAGTGAGGGTGTATGATGTAGGACGCGTCATGTGCGCCGGCTTCAAAAGAAGGATGGCCAAAAGAGGAGGCTCCGGTCATGGAGAACGGCGCCACCCATCTGAACAATTTGCATCGCACCGACCCCATAGGTGAGTATTATAAAGTGTTTTTTATGTTCTACACAGTGGCCTGGGCTCTTATATACTGCATTCTAACATGCTGTATATAAGAGCCCACTGGTGGTGGCCGCAGCTTATAGGCCCCAAATCTGGTGACCGGTTTCCTTTAAAGGTTTAATCAGTATTGCAGCACCATTACGGTAATGTCTTGACAAGTCTTTAAGGCTCCCTCCACCAGCAAGGTTCAGCCAACAGTCCAATATGTATAGGGGCTCTGATAATTGTTGGTTGGACAAGGTCAGGCTACAGCATGGCCAGACTGCCAATTCATATGTTATCTAAGCAATAATCAGTTGTCTGGCAGCAGCTCTATCAAGAAGAACACAGGAGCGTGTATGGGAAAGTCATCAAGATAGCGAACATCGGAACTATTTGGCCAGCAGCAATCTAAAGTGTATGAGGGGCTCTAGACTTTATCAACCTGTCTCTTTAAACACAACCTTGCCAATTAAATGACTGTCTATGCAAATTATTTGAAGCTCAGCGTCAAAAATAAAAAGCCTAAATTGCTATAAACATGTATATCAGACATGTAGGAGCTAATGACCCTATTTGCTCCATCGGTTCTTTTATGACATTTCCTTTCTACAAACTTACTGTAATTTAGAATATAAGATTTTAGAAAGGCAAAGAAGATTCCTTTTAAAATGACAATAGTTCTAAATCTTAAAATAAAAGACTTTATATAAAGTTAAAAGTTGTAAAAAAAAATTCTAAAGAACAAAATACAGAAAAATCTAAAGATCCAATAAAAAACAAAAAACAGTGTACTATTTCTTACTTTATGGCCCACGCTACATTTATCACCCAAATAAAATAAGAGCCACAAACCCTTGAGGCATCTGGCAAGAGCAGCACATATAGAAGGCTTGAATGACAGCACTGAGCCTGTTTGCGGTCATTGAGATAACATCCTGACCATCTGCGACAGCTTCCTGATTCCCAGCATTTGCACAGTTTTCAAAGTCTGCAGCGCTTGGTGATACTGAAAGATGTTCTGTGCGGCCATTCTCTCCAAAGCTTGATTGATGATCCACAGAAATATCTTGTTGATCCAATGGCTTTTGCTTGAGTAAAATGCAAGTGATGTTGGTAGAGTCTCTCTTGTTTTTCGTCAGCTCAGTGGCAATGAGCACAAGCCATTCATCTAGTGAATGCCAGAGCAGCTCTAAAGGCTGAAATAAAGGCAGCAATCAAATAAGAGACTTTCAATATTGCTCACTGAAATCTTATTAAGGAAGGAATAAAGTCATGACATCAAATATGCAAGGTAAATATTAGAAACAGTAACACCTTGACTAACAAGTGCCCCAACTAAAGAATTTTCAAGATACGACCTGAAGCTCTGTATCATTTTTGCTCCATGATGCAAGCAGAAATGTGAGGTACAAGCAGCTTATACTCACCCTCCCTCTGATCCTCGCACCACAGTGTCCTCCTCTCATGCACTCAGCTGATCAATGCGTGAGCGCTGCACTCTCACACGCTGATCAGCTGACTGCTCTCACACGCTGATCAGCTGACTGCTCTCACACGCTGATCAGCTGAGTGCATGAGAGGTGAACGCCACACTGCGATGGATACAATGGATTGTGAGTATAATATGTGTACGGTATGATGGAGGCCATGTACCAGGATGGGGGTTCATACACTGTATACCAGAAAAAGGGCTCAGGTACCATAATGAGGGGCCATGTGCTGGGATAGTATTAAATCAAATACACCAAGATGGGGGCCATGTACCAGGTTGGGGCATCATATATACAGTATCAAGGTCTGAAATAGATTAATAGCATTTAAATTAGTTTAAATGGTGACATTTAATTTGACATAACAGCAAATTGAGTTAAGAGCTTGGTCACAGAACAAATTAAACTTATAAAAGTCAAGGTATTACTGTAACACAGAGATTGTAATTCATCTGCTCCCAAAGTCTAAAATTTCCTGAAAGGTGAGGGCCACTATTAGGTACCACATTAAGCATCCTTGTCCATGTTTCCGGTATGTCACATCCGTTTTTTTTTTTCACACGTATAGCACACGTATCCATTATAAACTTTGGTGAGCTTCGCGTTAATCTACGGGGAGCTTCGCATTAACCTACGAGGAGCTTTGCGTTTTCATGTGAAAAACACGTACAACACATGGATGGCATCCATGTAATGTACTATTTTAACATTGAAAAAGTATAGAAGAGGCTTTGCAATATCGATTTCTTTAGCCATAACAGAAAACAGGGATGGCACACAGATTGAAAACACAAATGACACCGGTACCGGTTTTTCACATATATTGGTTATATGCACATGTGATATATGCACATGTGATGGGGCCTTACAGAGATAGTAGAAACAATATTAAACTTCTCTGCCAAGGCTGATGCAGTGAAGGGAGATGGGAAGAAGGCTGGCTTGGCATATGATAAGATGAGCCCAACAGCCAACCCCTGCAGACACGTCACCGATAGGAGAGCCTTTCCTGTACTCTGCGTATGTTAACAAAGAGCCTGCAGTACAGACACCGCAGCTGCACAGGTGGAATTAGTAGGTTTTTCATATTCTAGCTCTATAAATAAGAAGTTATTATCAAGAGGGACAAGCTCTAACAGAGGCTCAGAAAAAGGAGTCAATCACCTAAAGATCTTCTCCAAGTTTTGCAATACCCATTGGGAGAAGTGGGGCTTTGTCAGAGAAGTATTTGGCTTCCATCTCATAAGGGGAAGGATTGTCTCGTAGGCAGACATCATATAGCGGATGCCTCCGTTTACTTTGTCCAGAACTAGAATTCTCGGGAGAATGGAAGAGAATGTAACTGTGGGTGTCCTTTTTTTTCTGTAATTAAAACATAAGTGCACTCCATTGCCAATTTAGTAAATTGGCTACATATCCAGAGAAGTGCAACTCAGATTCAAAATGGATGGAGCGTAGCTGCGTTACCTACATATCTCACCTCAGAGCGGAGCAGTGCTACATAATTTTTTACAAATAACTGTTCATTAAGAGGGTCGAGCCAAGTTTGGAAGTTACTCCCTGTTCACAGGATAGGTGATACCTTCCCAATTGCTGTGGGTTCGACTGCTGGAACCCATAGTGATCCCAAGAACTGGGACTCTGTTGAGACCCAAGTGAACGAAGAGGTGGTCAATCATCTGCTCCATTCATCCTTTATTAGGCCACTAGAAATGGCAGCATTTGGCAGGACTTTTTACATTCCCAATAAGAATGAATGGATGGATCAGTGATGTGCATGATAGATCACCACGCCATACACACTTATTCTGAAGGATCAGTTGGAGTCCCAGTGGTCGGACCACCAACAATTAGAAAGTTAATATCCTGTGGATAAGAGACAACTTTCAAACTTGATACAACCCCTATAATCTACTGAAATATAAATACTGAAAATCTACAACATATTGTACATGACATCAAAAATCAACTAATCAAAATAGTAACATGGGAAAACAGAAAAAATGTGCAGACCCACTTGGGATTTAACAAAATCTTTAGGTATATGGTTTGGACAACGCTAACACAGCCTAATAATGAGTTCCACGCCAACCGACGCTCCCAGACCTATTCATCTGGAGCTCAATGGCAATTCCACATTTTGCTTGTGGACTATTTACAGCAAAAGCTACTTTATTTATGGCTGCAGACAAGCTCTTGCACAAAAATAAAATGACGGCTTCATAATCCCACCAAATATATAGCTGATATGATGTTTATCTGTAACAAAAAAATATAGAAAAGTAATTCAAAGCTTTTATTTCTCCTCAATTTTTGTGGGGTTTTTTTGTGTTTTTGCTTTTCCCAAGAGCTATAACTTTACCCACTGATATAGATATGTTAGGGCTTGTCTTTCGGTGGATGAGTTTAGTATTGAATGATATTTTGCTATATAGTGCACTGAAAAAAAAAATGGTAAAAAAGAAAAAAAAAAAAAAATGAAAAGATTCTGCCATTATTTGTTTTTTTTTTGCTTTTTACGACGTTCTTTGTGGAAAAAAAATTAACCTAATTTGATTCTCAACATTGATAAAATTATGGAGATAGCAAACTGCTTTTTTTTTATTAATAGATTAGTAGTAAAAAATTAAATTATGTTGCCATTTCCCAAGAACTAGTTCAATTTTTCCCTTAATTGAGCTCATGGAGGGTTTGTTTTCTGCATGTAGTTTATGTTGGTATTAATTTGCAATATGTATGCCGTTTTGACTGCAGTTTAAGAGTTAAATGTGTATTTCTACTTATTATTATTTTTTATTTTCTTTTTTTATTGATGGTGTTTACCTTATGGGTAAATAAAAACGGATTTTTGTGTACTCACTGTAAAATCGTTTTCTCTTAGCCATCATTGGGGGACACAGGACCATGGGTGTTATGCTGCCTATCCATAGGAGGACACTAAGTAGATGCAAAAGCATAGCTCCTCCTCTGCAGTATACACCCCCTGGCCGGGCCAGGCAAGCTCAGTTTTAGTACACAAGCAGTAGGAAAAAAAAAAAAAAATAGTAGAAACTTATCTCAACGGAGGAACATGAGAAAAGAAGAGTCATAACCAAATAAGGTACTGAGAGAACCAAGGCCCAACAGGGCAACAGGGTGGGTGCTGTGTCCCCCAATGATGGCTAAGAGAAAATGATTTTACGGTGAGTACACAAAAATCCGTTTTTCTCTGACGCCTCATTGGGGGACACAGGACCATGGGACGTCCTAAAGCAGTCCACGGGTGGGAAACATAAAAGAAGACAACACAACCCAAGGACTAGGAACCAGTCCCAGACAGCCTGGAGCGCCTACTGAGAGAGGTGCTCTGCTGCCGTTTGCAGAATTTTCCTACCCAGATTTGCCTCAGTTGAAACCTGGGTATGGACTCTGTAATGCTTTGAAAACGTATGTAGGCTAGACCAGGTCGCAGCCTTACACACCTGTTCCACTGAAGCCTGATGCCGAATGGCCCACGAAGCGCCAACTGCTCACGTGGAATGAGCCCGCAGCCCACTACGAATGGGCTTGAGTTGCAAGCGGTAGACTTCCTGGATCGCAGAGCGAATCCAGCGAGCCAGAGTTGCCTTTGAAGCTGCCTGTCCCTTCTTAGGCCCCTCAGGAATGACGAACAAAGAGTCCGTTTTCCTAAAAGGGGGCTGTCCTGGATATGTAATATCTGAGAGCTCTGACGAGGTCTAACGAATGCAGAGACCTTTCCACCCTATGACCCGGGTGTGGACAAAAGGAAGGCAGAACAATGTCCTCGTTCAAATGAAACGGGGTAGGAACCTTTGGAAGGAAATCCGGAAGGGGGCGCAGAACCACCTTGTCCTGGTGAAAGATCAGAAAAGGCTCGCGGCAAGAGAGTGCTGCTAGCTCCAAAACCCGTCTGATGGACGTAATTGCCACCAGGAATGTTACCTTCCAGGACAGAAGAGCAAGGGAGGATTCCTTGAGGGGTTCAAAGGGAGACCTCTGGAGACCGTCCAGAAGGAGGTTGAGGTCCCATTGTTCCAGCGGCCGTTTGTACGGGGGAACTAGATGGGAAACGCCCTGAAGGAAGGTCTTGACTTGCGGTTTTTGAGCCAGGCGGCATTGGTAGAAGATTGAAAGCGCTGAGACCTGCCCTTTAAAGGGAACTGAGAGCCAACCCCGCTTGTAAGCCAGACTGTAGAAAGTCGAAAATTCTGGGGATGGCCAGAGGCATAGGCTGGACGTTAGTTTCCCTGCACCATGAAAGGAAGATTTTCCCCGTACGGTGGTAAATGCGGGATGAAGCAGGCTTTCGGGCGCTGATGATGGTGGAAATAACCGCGGGGGAGAATCCCGCTCTTGTTAATACCCAGGTCTGTAGGCTAGACCAGGGTATTAACCAGTCAATGGCCATGCCGTCAGCTTCAGGGCTCTGGAGTTCTGATGGGAAATGGGACCTTGGGTCTGGGATGTCTGGAAGGCGCCACGGTGCGTCTGTGAGCATTTGTACTAATTCGGCGTACCAGGCGCGCCTGGGCCAGTCCGGTGCTATCAGTATCACCGGGACTCCCTCTGCCTTGATCTTCCCGATTACCCGCAGCAGCAGGGGTAGAGGTAGAAATATGTAAGGCAGGCGGAATTGGTGCCAGGAGCAGACTAAAGCATCCGCGCCGATGGACTGCAGGTTGCGTGACCTGGCTATGAACGCGGGTACCTTTGCATTCAACCTTGAGGCCATTAGGTCCACGTCTGGTGTGCCCCAGCGAGTGCAGATGTGTAGAAACACATCTGGGTGGAGAGACCATTCTCCGGCGGCCAGGCCTTGGCGACTTAGAAAGTCTGCTGCCCAGTTCTCTACCCCCGGTATGTGTACCGCTGATATCACTGATCCCGACGATTCGGCCCAGCTGAGGATCTTGTGGGCCTCGAGATAAGCCGCTTTGCTGCGGGTGCCCCCCTGCCGATTGATATAGGCTACAGCTGTTGCATTGTCCGATTGGACTCGAATCTGACGACCCGCTAGAAGAGGGCAGAATGCTCTGAGCGCGAGGAAGATCGCGCGGCGTTCCAGGATGTTTATGGGTAGGAAAGACTCCTTGGACGTCTAACGTCCTTGAGCAGTGTGGTGCCGGTACACTGCTCCCCAGCCTAGGAGGCTGGCGTCCGTGGTCAGGACCAGCCAGTTCACTGGGAGAAAAGATCTCCCCTTCGATAGGGATGAGGACCGAAGCCACCAGCTGAGTGCGTACCTGACTGAAGGCATCAGGTGAAGATGTCTGTCCAGGGAGAAGGGGCTCTTGTCACAGGCCGCTAGAAGGGCTAGCTGCAGTGGGCGGAGGTGCAGTTGAGCAAAGGGTACTGCTTCCATAGCTGCCACCATCCTCCCAAGCACTTTCATGCTGAATCGAATGGAGCGAGATGGAGGACGTAGAAGGCAGCGTACCGCTCGTTGAAGAGCGATCGCCTTGTCCTGAGGGAGAAGGATCAAGCCCAGACGGGTGTCCAGGGATGATTTGTCCAGATTAACTAGCCACCCTAAGCGGGATAGGGTGTCCACAGTGATCTGTACGCTGGTTGACCAGTCGCGGAAGGAGGGGGCCTTGATGAGGAGGTCGTCCAAGTAAGGGAGAACGACTACTCCCCTGGCGTGAAGGACGCTCATGGTGGCCGCCATGACTTTGGTGAAGACCCTTGGTGCGGTGGCAAGGCCGAAGGGTAGAGTTACGAATTGAAAGTGGGAGTCCTGAATTGCGAAGCGGAGGAACTTTTGGTGATCTGGGGCGATGGGTATGTGCAGGTACGCGTCCTTGATGTCTATGGAGGCGAGGAATTCCCCTTCGACCATGGATGCAATAATGGACCTTAGGGACTCCATTCTGAATCTCCGTACATGCACGTGTTTGTTTAGTGACTTCCCCCCTCCTCCAGCAAGCTAGAGAAAAGTTAACACTGTGTGTGCAGGATCCTTGGGGCTCTCCTCCTTGCACTCAGCAAGGGACTTTCTCATAATAAATACTGTAAATGTCCTGGGAGCCGTCCCTGCAGCATCTTTTCTCCCTTTGTCTGGGAAACCAGTCGGGGGATTTCACCTTAAAACACTGCTTCAGTCCAGGCAGTGAAAATAGCAGAGTCAGCTTGCTATGTCCGGTCACACCGGGGCCACATTCAACTCAAAGCCTGCAAAGAGGGGCTGAGGAATTGGGCTATAGGGGCACAGGCCTCTACCCTGGGCTTTGGAAAATCGGTGTCTGTGGAATCCGTCGTCCAGCCCAGGATCCAGCGTCGCAGGAGGGGGTACGTGGAGGCAACACTCCACGTTCCCGCCCGTTGATGGTAGTGGGAGATCGGTCCCAAAAGGAAACCGTCGCCCTCAAAAAATAAACCTTGAAAGGAAGTGCCTCCTACAGACACTAAGCTAAAACGGAGCTTGCCTGGCCCGGCCAGGGGGTGTATACTGCAGAGGAGGAGCTATGCTTTTGCATCTACTTAGTGTCCTCCTATGGATAGGCAGCATAACACCATGGTCCTGTGTCCCCCAATGAGGCGTCAGAGAAATTTATAATTTGATATATCATACATCTTTGAAAGCGGCAATACCAAATATGCCTTGTTTTTATTTCTTAGTTTTTAGATGGCGATTGAAATATTCCATTTGACTTTATTTTTTAGTCCCCCCAGTGGACCTGAGAACCCCTATTCATTTGGTCTTTTCTACTACATAGCACAATGCGTCATTATTGCAGTAAATAGTAAAAATTATAGTCTAATGTGTACTTCATAGGCGTACAAAGATGACAGTGACAGGAGTCTTCAGGAGGTCTCCGGCTGCCATGGCAAGCCATTGGCGCCCTATGATCACATGACAAGGGAAGGTTAGGCTGAAGTGGGCCTGAAGGACCCATCAGGTGTGCACCATTTAAATGCCAGGGACAGAGATTGGCATCAGCAGTTCTTGGCAAGCTTGAGAGGCCTCTGATAGCCAGTCTAACTTGGCACACTCCGCAAGGAGAAACATTAGCCTGTAGGCCATGTGCCCACGGGACGCTCGTACCTGCGGATATATTCACAGGTACGGCCGCATGTTTCCCGCAGCTGCCCGCCGGCATCCGCAGCTATTTTTAGCTGCGAGTTTCCAGCGGATTAGCTGCGGGAAACATGCGGAGTTTCACGCGATTTACCTGCAGACGTCCCGGCCTCTATCTCCATAGCGGAGGGCCGGGATCTCCGCAAGTAAATCCGCATGAATAATTGACATGCAGTTAGGTGCGGCTGATGGATCTCCACAGGAGATTCCGCAGCCGCACTTTCCGCAGCGTGGACACAGACACTCCCCATGTCCCATAGGGTAACATGGGGAGTGCCTGTACATACTAGAACCTGCGGATTTATCTGGAAAATCCAGAAAAATCCGCCAGTTTTCCGCGGCAAACTCCGCAGCAAAAAGCTCCCGTGGGCACATGGCCTTACACACCATCAGCAACTTTTCAGCCGGCCAAGTTAGACCTCCTTTTTTCCATTAGTGTGAGGCCAAACACCTTGAAACACATATCTGCAGATAGAGCTTCTGGTTTGGCTTCCTATCCTGTGTTAGTAGGCAATATTAGGATTGCTATACCCAATAGGAGGAAGTAGAGTCCCAGTCGTCTTCCTTTCTATAGAGGCTATTTGCATATTTAAATTCCCAGAGCAGCATTGCATGGCCTATTAGTCTTCTTACACTGACTTGACACTCTCCACAAGAAGAAGAGTTTCCACTTAGACCCCCTGTCAGAGGCCTCTCACCTAGCCAAGTCAGACCTCCTGCTTTACACTGATGAGAGGAAAGCACCCCTAAACACATGTCTGCAAATTGACTTTCTGGGTTGGCTATATTAGCAAAGTCTGGTGTGAAGGCTCATTAAAGGGTTGCAATATTTACTTTTAGGATTGGAACAGCCAATATGCTCTAAAGTTCCAGACCTCTTCCTCTCTGAAAAGCTATTTGCATTACCATCTTATTATCTACCATCTTAAGATATTCCCATCTCTAAAGGCAATTTCTCACTAAGCGACATCGCTAGCGACATCGTTGCTGAGTAACGTTTTTTGTGACGCAACAGCGACTTGCTAGCGATGTCGCTGTGTGTGACATCCAGTAATGACCTGGCCCCAGCTGTGAGGTCGCCGGTCGTTGCTGAATGTCCTGGACCATTTTTTGGTTGTTGCTCTCCCACTGTGAAGCACACATCGCTGTCTGTGACAGCGAGAGAGCAACGATCTGAATGTGCAAGGGAGCAGGGAGCCGGCTTCTGCGGACGCTGGTAACCAAGGTAAATATCGGGTAAGCAAGCAAAGCGCTCTGCTTGGGTACCAGATATTTACCTTGGTTACCAGCGTCCGCAGCTTTTAGAAGCCGGCTGCCTGCTCCCTGCACATGTAGCCAAGGTACACATCGGGTAACTATAAGCAAAGCGCTTTGCTTAGTAACCTGATGTGTACCATGGTTAGAAGCACAGCGTCGTTACACGGGTCGCTGGTGGCAGATGTCTGATCGCTGTGGAGATCTGCCTGTTTGACAGCTCACCAGCGACCATGTACCATGACCTGCCAGGTCAGATCGCTGGTGGGATCGCTGGAGCGTCGCTTAGTGTGACAGTAGCTTAAGATCCTATCCCAATATTCAGTAGCTATAATAATAATAATAATAATAATAAATAATAAAATTAGCAAATACCTTCTATTAGAAATGTAGTATAGTTCTTCTGATTAGCTATGTAACTTACCTTATGTGCAGGGCATTACAATAGCTTAGTTATAAATGGTTATGACCACAAGCAACTAACAGTCTCTATACGAGTGGTTGTAACCATGGATAACTAAGCTATTGAAATGCACTGCTCAAGTGACAGCTAATCAGGAGAACTATACAATTCTTTTGGAGGGTATTTGCTAATATTATTATTATACCTACTAAAAATTTCGGATAGGATCTTTGAGATGGGAATAGCCCTTTAAGGCTGACTAATTTGGGAAAGCTTTTTATTAATTGATCTGATCATTATGGGATTTAACATTTAGTAAAATTATAATTATTCTAGGTTATTTGGGATAATAATGTCATCTTGTTTGGTACAGACAAACATAATACCAGATAAACCTATAATACCGCTATAACACATAGAAGTAATATAGGGGATAGCATTATTATTACTTTTACCGGTAACAATGCTACAAAATAGAATATTGGAATTATATAATCTGATATCAAGTTAAACCAAGTAGACTGCAAATCTAAAGAGAAGCTTTGTCTTGGTGGAAAAATTCGCCTTTCTAAGAGATTGATTTCTAGCATATCCCAGGAAGGGGGCTCCAAAACAAAGCTTCACTTTTAACATGAAGACGGAAAATGACAAAAAGAAGTTTTTTTAGAAAGTAAAAAAGAAAAGTATAAATACATTCTGATTGACGGACAGATAAAAGGGAAGTCATTGGACTAAACTGAAAATGAGCATGCATGAGGTTGACCAAACTTACGTCCTGTTCAGTAGGGGTGTGATAAATGAGTGCATGCTTTGTCACATTCAGCTCTTTTACGTCTATCTTCCTAAAAACGTCATATACTTTTCTGACCTTGAACACCTGGTTTCTTGGCGTTTTGTTTCCATTGTAGCCCATGTCATTTCCATTACTGGGGGAAGAAGGTCCAAGGCGAAAAACATGACAGAATATCCGCACAATCCGCAGCAGACTCTTCATTTGAGCTTCGTAACTACTGGAGAGACTTTTGATGCAGAGTTTTATGTGAATTTGGAGTATCTTTCGAATGACACATGATTACAGCAAAGATCAACTGATTGAGTGCAGAAAGGTACACATGGCATCTGACATCCAATACTATTTATATGCACATGTAGCTCTTTCAAAAACAAGTCCAGCAATACCTTTACATGGCCAGTCCATTCCTCCATTGCTGAGAAATCAGCGTTTGAATGGATATGCAAATGAGGCTGTAGATCTGAAGCCTGTCACTCCAGCTCTATTTCCTGCCTAGTGCTGCCTGATATGCTTGACTCCTTTTCCTGAAGTCACAAAGCACAGAGGTCGTCAGTCAAACAAGAAGAGGCGTACTGGGCACTAAATTGAGCCGGAGTGACAGAGGTTCCAGATCTACAGCCTCATTTACATATCAACTCAAACACTGATTTGTTCGTAAAGGATTAAAGCATTGGCCATGTAAAGATATTGTTGAACTTGTCCTTGAAAGAGCAACATCTAATATATAAAGCTGTGTGTGTGTGTGTGTGTGTGTGTGTGTGTGTGTGTGTGTGTGTGTGTGTGTGTGTGTGTGTGTGTGTGTGTCCGGGATTGACATCTGCACCGTCGCAGCTACAGCCACAAAATTTTGCACATTCACAAGTCTGGACCCCGAGAGCGTCATAGGCTATGTTGTGATGCGAAATTTTAACCCCGTGCGTTCCAATTTACCAATCAATTTTGCCCCCATCTACATAATGGGGGAAAAGTGAAACAAAAGTGTTGGAGGCAATTTTACAGCTGCCAGATGTGAACAAGGGGGACTTAAAGAATGAGAGCGATGGCGCCAAAGAGTATATACCGTACAGTTGGTAACGTGGGTCCCCGACATGGGATACTCACCGGACTCGGGGATATGAACACACACACAAAATGCGCCACACACTACCACGTTATTGATATAGGCAACAAAGGACATTCTCAGTATAACAAAGCTTGTGTGAGGTAATCTAATATATAAAGCTCAGAGAGTGTGTGTGTGTGTGTGTGTGTGTGTGTGTGTGTGTGTGTGTGTGTGTGTGTGTGTGTGTGTGTGTGTGTGTATATATATATATATATATATGTGTGTATGTCCGCTAAAGGAATTTGCACCGTCACATTTACAATCACGAAATTTTGCACAGACACTCCATGTGACTCAGGGAACGTCATAGACTATGTTTGGGCGGGAAAATTTAACCCCGTGCTTTCCAGTTATGCTACAAAAATCCTACAGCTATTAAACTGAAAGGAGCTGGGAGCTATAGGCAACTGTCAGTGGTTGCTATAGGAACAAAATAAACTGTTAGGATAGACGGATAGAGACAGAAAAAGACGGGCAAAGAGCCAGCCGGGCAAAGAGACAAAGATTGAGACAGATAGACTGATGCAAATACAGAGAGATAGAAACAGACAGACAAGGAAAGAGACAGACAGCGAGACAGACAGACAGCGACACACAGACAGAGACTGGAAGAGAGACAGTTACTATCCCGGGTACTATAGCAAGTATCTAATATATAAAGCTGAGTGAGTGAGTGAGTGAGTGTGTGTGTCCGCTAAAGGAATCTGCACCGCCGCATTTACAATCACAAAATTTTGCACAGACACTCCATGTGACTTAGGGAATGTCATAGACTATGTTTGGGTGGGAAAATGTAACCCCGCGCTTTACAGTTACTCTCCAAAAGTCCTGCCTCCATTAAACTGAATGGAGCTGCAAGCTATAGGCTATTAATAGCAACTGTCAGTGGTTGCTATAGGAACAAAATAAACTGTTAGTATAAGAAGCTTATGTGTGAGGTAATATGTCAGTGGGGAGACCGATAGAGAGAGACAGCCGGGCAAAGAGACAGACACAGAGATAGAGAGAGACAGACAGATACAGAGATGGAGACAACAAGGAAAGAGAGAGACAGAGAGACAGAGAGACAGAGTTAGTATCCTGGGCAACGCCCGGGTACTACAGCTAGTATAATATATAAAGCTGTATGTATGTATGTATGTATGTATGTATGTATGTATGTATGTATGCATGCATGCATGTATGTATGTATGTATGTATGTATGTATGCTAAAGGAAACCACACCGTCGCATTTACAATCACGAAATTTTGCACAGCCACCCCATTTGACTTGGGGGAACGTCGTGGACTACATTTTGAGAGGAAATTTTAACCCCGTGCTTTACAGTTATTCACAAAAAAACCTACAAAAAACCTGCTTACATTAAAGTCAATGGAGCTGGGAGTACAGGTCATCAATAGAAGCTGTGATTGGTTGCTATAGTCAACGAAAGACATTCTTAGTATAAGAAGCTTATGTGTGAGGTAATATGAAAAAGTGTATGGCGATTATGAATAATAATGCAGATCCATTATATGAGCTATTCATGAGACAGAAGAGCACCTTCAGGAACCGGCTAATCCTTCTGAGATGTAAGTAGGAAAAATATAGGAAATCATTTGTGCCAACTGCTATGGGAATGTACAACAATAACAGTGTTAAATCATCAAGGTGAATGTTTCCTTCTTTGTTTCTTCTACTTTTCAGTTACCCACTGTGTATGACCTAATCTAATGTATAATGTTCTTCTGTCAACTCTACAGTCTTGTCAATTAAGTAACTCATGTTATCATTTAAGTTGTGTTGCTGTGATACACTTTATTGATCCCGTGGGAAATTATGGTATTGTATTGCATTGTATCGTATATCGGTAGAGAAAGACACAAACACACACAAAGACACACAGAGACAGACACACACACACAGAGACAGACACACACACACACAGAGAGACAGACACACACAGAGAGACAGACACACACAGAGAGACAGACACACACAGAGAGACAGACACACACAGAGAGACAGACACACACAGAGAGACAGACACACACAGAGAGACAGACACACACAGAGAGACAGACACACACAGAGAGACAGACACACACAGAGAGACAGACACACAGAGAGACAGACACAGAAACAGTGACATACACAGACAGACAGACAGAGAGACACACACAAGGAGATACACACAAAAAGACAGAGTGACAGAGACACACAGAGACAGTGACACACAGACACGCACACAGACTAAAGGCCCCGTCACACACAGAGATAAATCTTTGGCAGATCTGTGTTTGCAGTGAAATCATGGACATATTGTTCCATTTGTACACAGTCACAAACCTGGCACTGATTGTCCACAATTTCACTGCAACCACAGATCTGCCACAGATTTATCTCTGTGTGTGACAGGGCCTTAAGGTTAAGACAAAAGCTAAGAGAGAGAGAGAAGCAGGCAGACAGAGAGAGAGACAGACAGAGAGAGAGTGGGAGATAGGGAGAGTGAGAGAGACACTTAGTTACTATCCCGGGCAGCTAGACAGCTAGTGCCCATATAAAAATAGTTTATAGTGTGAAATCCTGCTGATTAATTCCCTTTAACAGCCATAAGAAACTAACATGCCATCCAAATATGAAGCATTTAATGAAACACTTTATTGTGACCATTGATGGTGTCAGCAATAGTTAACAGGTGTAATTATTGGACTACCCTCTACAAAACTATTTTACAGGTACTCATTTGCCTAATTTATGTACTGCATTCTAAGGTTTTCCGTATATGTGTATTTGGGAATGGAGTGTTTTATTATGAGCACTATTTGGATTGGTATAACACAGCCTTTATTATGAGCATTATTTGGATAACACAGCCTTTTGGCTTTTTAAGTGTTTTTAATCTTTGTTTTTACTCATTTTTTGTTACCGTATATACTGGTGTATAAGACGACTTTTTACCCCCTTAAAATAATGGCTACAGTGGGGGGTCGTCTTATACGCCGGATATACGGGGGGGGGGGGGGTGTGTGTATATGTACACTGCAGCGTCCAGGGGAGGTGGGGGCAGCAGCTCTGGAGCACAGGGGAACGCTGCGGGCTGCAGCCTTTGATCTCCTGCACCCGCTCATATAATATGCACAGCCGCTGTCCATCTCCAATGGTGCTGAAATCGCACGCAGTGAGGGGCTGGGGCAGCGGTGCATATTATATGAGCCTGCGTCCCAGTGTGATCGCACATGCCCACCCCTGTGTTAGATTTGGCCCCCAGGCTGCTGCTCATTCTAAAATAAAAAAAGCTTTACTTACCCCTGCAGCGTTTCTCCCCGTGTCCCTGCTTCCACTGTGATCAGGCAGGCAGAGAGCTCAGCCTGCTGTGCCGATCACATGACCGCACTGAGAACCAGGAAGTGGAAGAACAGAAGCACGGAGCCAGACAGGAGGGAGCTCAGCGCTGGAGGAGATAAGGAAAGAGGGTTTTATTTTACTTTGGGCAGCAGCCTAGGGGCCATATCTGACACAGGGGGACTTGTGCGATCTATATAGGGGCCATGGGCAGCACTATGGGGGTGATATCTAACACAGGGGGACTTGTGCGATCTATAGGGACCATGGGCAGCACTATGGGGGAGATATATAACACAGGGGGACTTGTGCGATCTATATAGGAGCCATGGGCAGCACTATGGGGGCGATATCTAACACAGGGGGACTTGTGCGATCTATAGGGGCCGTGGGCAGCACTATGGGGGCGATATCTAACACAGGGGGACTTGTGCGATCTATAGGGGCCATGGGCAGCAGCATGGGGGCGTTATCTAACACGGGAACGTGTGCAATCCATAGGGGACCATAGGCAGCACAGGGGGACGTGTGCCATCACAAGGGGGCTATATTCAATATAAGGGGGCCATATCCAGATTAAGGGGGCTAATTTTAGGATGGGGGGCTATGAGGGACATATACCCTATATGATTTGTTAGAGGGACACTGGCATTATAAGATGGACCCCATTTAACATTAAAAAAAAAATTCTCTTTTCCTTCACCAAATTTGGGGGTGCGTCTTATAATCAGGTGCGTCTTATAAAGCGAAAAATACGGTATATATCATACAGCAGGGGTCGGGAACCTATGGCTCGCGAGCCAGATATGGCTCTTTTGATGGCCGTATCTGGCTCGCAGACAGGGCTCCTACCTGTCTATGGGCAAATGCCGGGCCCTGGAGAGCCGGGGGGGCCCACTCGGCCTCGTCAGTTCTCCTGTCCCTTGGCCGAGGCCCACTCGCCTTTATAGTTCTGCTGCCCCCGGCCGAGTTCCGGGGACCGCAGTCCTCGGCAGCAATCTGCGGCGCCGTCACTTTAAGGCGCGCAGACATCCTGTTTTGAATTTCATCTGTGGGCGGAGCTACCGCCTTCTCAGTCCCACAGATGAAGGAGGCGAGCTTCTGTCCGGCGCTGTGTGGGCCCCCTCTCCACCGTGACCTAATCGGGTAAATGCCCTCCCCGCCTCCCCATTATGGGCCCCGGTGAGCTGCTTCTAACCCCCCAGATGTATGCCCTGCCAATCCCCCCCCCCCCGCCGATGCCGCGGGTGCTGTACCCGCCGAGCCGCGGGTGCAGGCCCCACAGAGCAGCAGAGTTGTGTGTATTTGTCTGTATGTAGCAGAGTTGTATGTGTTTGTCTGTATGTAGCAGAGTTGTATGTGTTTGTCTGTATGTAGCAGAGTTGTATGTGTTTGTCTGTATGTAGCAGAGTTGTATGTGTTTGTCTGTATGTAGCAGAGTTGTATGTGTTTGTCTGTATGTAGCAGAGTTGTATGTGTTTGTCTGTATGTAGCAGAGTTGTGTGTGTTTGTCTGTATGTAGCAGAGTTGTGTGTGTTTGTCTGTATGTAGCAGAGTTGTATGTGTTTGTATGTAGCAGAGTTGTGTGTGTTTGTCTGTATGTAGCAGAGTTGTGTGTGTTTGTCTGTTTGTAGCAGAGTTGTGTGTGTATGTTTGTAGCAGAGTGTAGTACCATTGTTTCAGTCCAGTTGTGGCTTTATACAGCAGGGAGGAGCATTCCTTGCTGTACTAAGTGAACATTGGAGCGATTGATCTGTCAATGGCCCTTTAAAAACATATTGTACGGCTCTCGCGGAATTAAAATTAACATGTTGCAATCAAAGCAGACTTTTTTTCATTTGGGAGCGGGGTAGTCTTATACAGTGAGTATATCCCAAATTCTATATTTTTAGGGCAGAAGTTGGGGGTCGTCTTATACGCCCAGTCGTCTTATACGCCGGCATATACGGTAAATAAGCTGTAATTTTGAGGCAATCTCCTTTGTCTTGGCATATTTCCTTTTCTTCAGTTATGAAGCACCCTTAATATGCCCTATGCTGATCCTTTTTCAGGTACTGCCCTCTTCTCTATTACATTTAGTTAAAAAAAAATAAAGAAATCACAGAACAAATAAAAACAGTTAGGGTACATTCACATAGTGCAGAGTGGAGTGGGTCAAAAAAAAAAAAAACCAAAACAACACATTGTAATAAAGTACAGGTTAAATTAAATCAGATTTTAACTATATATTGTAGCAATTCTCTGCACATAAACTGACCTAATATTTCCCTTATTTGTGCAGAATTCATTGTTGTCTTCACTAATGCAATGCATAGAATGAAATTCAGATTTGTGCAGACTGTGATGTGGAAACAGATACAGAGTGGAAAAGCCACAAAGTTTCCCCCCCTAATGAAATGATGACACTATGAGATTATGAAACGTACGTCGGGGTCCAGGTATCGGGGGACCTCTCTGTTGCGTCCATTAAACTTTGTACTTATAGGTATCCTGGACTTTTCTGGGGGACTCCCCATTATGTGAATGCTGTTAGGGCGCTGTGCAATATTATTGTCAGAAAAAGAAAGCTAGCACAATTTCTAAACTGTACTTATTATTAAATGGAGGTTTTTGGCAAAACATTGCAATCTTTTGAGCTACCCCGCCACGTCACAGCAAATCTCAAGGGGCAGTCCTACACTAATATTTTATTTTATATGAAGGGTGTCATGCAGCCTCACACATTTAAAAGCAGAACTTTTTGAAACAGCACTTACCTGATGCTTTACATTCCCGTACCTGTGACTATGTCACAGCTGTGGGCGGGACAGGCCCAGGCAAGTGCTGCTTAGATTAAATAGCCTGTGGACAGGACTGATGGCTGAGTATGAACGGTCACCAATTGCAAAAATCAGACAGTTAGAACGACCAAAATAGGGTGCACGGCTTGGTGGAGGCTAACCACCTGCCAAAAAAAAAATAGAAAAAGGGAGCCAGCACAATTTCTAAACTGTACTTATTATTCACAGCTGTGAAACGTTCTGCTTTTAAATGTGTGAGGCCGCATGGCACCCTTCAGATAAAATATTAGTGTAGGGCTGCCCCTTGAGATTTGCCGTGACGTGGCTGGGTAGCTCAAAAGATTGCAATGTTTTGCCAAAAATCTCCATTTAATAATAAGTACAGTTTAGAAATTGTGCTGGCTCCCTTTTTCTGATCGCAATATTATTGTGCAATATTTCTGTGGTGACTGTTTATCCCTGTTTGTTACTTCTATAATTAAGTGCTCACAGACCCATATCGCATAAACTGTACTGCAGCATTTGTCTGTTTATATGTGATCTATCCATGTTATAAAACATTATTCTATTTTCACATGTTGTGTATATGATCATTGTTATATGAATATGATAGATCTATGATGCTGACATATGCTGCTAGGGCGGAGTGCAATATTTATGTAATATACTTTTATGGGGTTTCTCTTTACCATTAAAATCTGCTGCACTTTATTGAAACTATGTGAAACCCTTAACATCATTGATGCATTTGTAACAACGCTTTGATTATACATCAGTGTCCCTCCTCTTTGTCTGTATCCATTTTTGTATACATAATTTTTGCATTGTACTGCATTGGTTACTTTATAACTGTACATCTATTTTTCCATCTATGTCCATGGATTGTTCTGCCAATTTCTCTTTGTGCCAGTTCCAACATTAAAAATATTTAATTATTTGCACCATACTCTGTTGTTTTCTCCGGTTTCTTGCCGGCTATGTTACACATCCCAGCTAGTCAGGCATCCTCCATTTCACAGGAGATGTAAAACAAAATGCAATTGACAACTTGACTTTATATGAAAAGGCAGAGGAGTGTAGTCTCCATGGTGGCATTTTCATGCCACTTTTGCTTTGATACTAAATTTAACATATACCATATTTTTCAAACTATAAGACGCACTTTTTTTCCCCCAAATGTTGGGGGAAAGTGGGGGGGTGTCTTATAGTCATCGGGGGCACGAGCAGGCTGTAGCAGCGCCTGCCGTGACCACGTGGGCCCGCTCATTTCATATCCACGCCCATCCTCCCGCCCATCATCTCTCAGTGCTGAAGCCAGCGGTGACAGGTGGGCGGGATGATGGCCGGGGGTTGCGCGCATAGAAAGAGCCAGCCCGCATGTTCATCCCTAGCAACTACAGCCTGGAGTGATCATGTGCGGCTGTATTTACTAACCTCCGTACATCATTATCAGCGCGGGGGTGCAGTAAATCAGTATAACTCACCCGTCACCATGTGTGGAGCAGTCACCGCTGTCTGCAGCATTGCGATGTCTTCTTGTCTGTGCCGGTCAGCTGATCGGTGTAGAGAGCGGTGAGCACAGAGATGACATCATCGGTGTGCGCGCCGCTAGTGTCCACACAGATCAGCTGACCGGCACAGACAGGAAGACATCGCGATGCTGCAGACAACGGTGGCGGCTCCACACAGCGGCGCTGCAGCTGAGACAGAGAGGAAGCTAAATCGGTGCTGCATGGAGTGAGGAAAGGCGAGTATAAAACGTTTATTTTGTTTTTCAATGCCACAGGATACAGGCCATATACCAGGATGGGGGTATTTTATGAGCAAGATGGATGCGGGTATATTATGAGCAGTATGGGGGTATATGAGCAGGATGGATGGGGGGTATATGAGCAGGATGGATGGGGGGTATATGAGCAGGATGGATGGGGGGTATATGAGCAGGATGGATGGGGGGTATATGAGCAGGATGGATGGGGGGGTATATGAGCAGGATGGATGGGGGGGTATATGAGCAGGATGGATGGGGGGGTATATGAGCAGGATGGATGGAGGGTATATGAGCAGGATGGATGGGGGGTATATGAGCAGGATGGATGGGGGGTATATGAGCAGGATGGATGGGGGTATATGAGCAGGATGGATGGGGGTATATGAGCAGGATGGGATATATAGCAGGATGGATGGGGTATATGAGCAAGATGGATGGGGTATATGAGCAAGATGGATGGGGGTATATGAGCAGGATGGATGGGGGTATATGAGCAGGATGGATGGGTGTATATGAGCAGGATGGATGGGGGTATATGAGCAGGATGGATGGGTGTATATGAGCAGGATGGATGGGGGTATATGAGCAGGATGGATGGGGGTATATGAGCAGGATGGATGGGGGTATATGAGCAGGATGGATGGGGGTATATAGCAGGATGGGATATATAGCAGGATGGATGGGGTATATGAGCAAGATGGATGGGGTATATGAGCAACATGGATGGGGGTATATGAGCAGGATGGATGGGGGTATATGAGCAGGATGGATGGGGGTATATGAGCAGGATGGATGGGTGTATATGAGCAGGATGGATGGGTGTATATGAGCAGGATGGATGGGGGTTATAAAAGCAGGATGGATGGGGGTATATGAGCAGGATGGATGGGGGTATATGAGCAGGATGGATGGGGGTATATGAGCAGGATGTGGGTATATGAGCAGGATGATATACAAGGCAGGAGGATCGTTACCAGAATGGGATACCTTAGTAGAGAATTTGGGGACATTACCCCCATCATGACCACATTTTTTGGTTAAAATTTTATTTTCCTATTTTCTGCCTCTAAAGCCAGGGTGCGTCTTATGGTCAAGTGCGTCTTGTAGTCCGAAAAATACGGTATTTACCCATACAATATAATTGCATGATATGATATATGAGCAAGATGGATGGGGGTATATGAGCAGGATGGATGGGTGTATATGAGCAGGATGGATGGGGGTATATGAGCAGGATGGATGGGGGGTATATGAGCAGGATGGATGGGGGGTATATGAGCAGGATGGATGGGGGGTATATGAGCAGGATGGATGGGGGGTATATGAGCAGGATGTGGGTATATGAGCAGGATGATATACAAGGCAGGAGGATCGTTACCAGAATGGGATACCTTAGTAGAGAATTTGGGGACATTACCCCCATCATGACCTCATTTTTTGGTTAAAATTTTATTTTCCTATTTTCTGCCTCTAAAGCCAGGGTGCGTCTTATGGTCAGGTGCGTCTTATAGTCCGAAAAATACGGTATTTACCCATACAATATAATTGCACTGCTAGCTGTAGGAAAGTCTACACAAGAACGGGGTCCAATGTCCCTGATTAGAATAGCGAAGTCACACATGCACGCAGCCCTCCATCCAATGTGTAGAAGACTGGTGCAGAGTGCCAGCACAACATTTGGTCAAATCTATTGCTCTCAGCCTTGGAATAAAGTGGCCGTACACATACATGGCCACTGATCCATTTAAGCCGAGGATGCCAAACCCTGTTCTTACAATTGGTGGAGGTCGCAGTGATTACCCTGTGGACAGATAATGAAGCTTATCACTAGTGATGAGTGAGTACTAAATATTCGTGCTGAATACCTAGTACTATTCCAGTATTTGTCACAAATAAACTTAATGCAAGTCATGGGGGCCTGGACCATTATTCTTAAAGATTTCCCACAACAATGTTCAGGACTCATTGATTTCGATTAGGTTTGTTATTTATGATGAATACCAGAATAGTACTAGATATTTGGTTCGAAGAACCCAAACCCGTATATTTTACTATTCACCAGTTGTCACCCCTTCAAGCAATGTTAAGAAATTATTTGATTGTTTAGCATTACCTTAAGAGTTTGTGACCATTTGTAGTGGCAACTTCAGCGAGGCTTGTCAGTATCTTGAGGTATTGGCTTTCATTTAGTTGGGACAAATGTTCAAGGACCTGCCGTAACTACGGTAAAAATATTAAAGCTGAGCTATATAATGATTCACTAAAATATTTCATTATTCAAAAATCCCACAATGGTCACAGAAATAACCTGAATCTGACAAAAGTAATAAATAAAAAAAAATCTATGAAAATTAACAAATGAGAGTCAGGCATTGCTTTTGAACCATGCTTCCACAGGATTTTTAAAAAAATAAAATTCATAAAATAAGCCTGGACAGAAATGATGGTACCCCTGAAAATAATGTAACAAAAGGGACATGTTAACACTAGAACTACTGAGGTAGCCATTTTGACTACTTTGCACTATGTATTTCTATATAGGTGTCACAAGTCCAGTAGTTCTAGTGTTAAATCAAGGTGTGTCCACTAATTAGCATCACAGGTGTCTACAATCTTGTAATTAGTCAGTGGGCCTGTATATAGGGCTACAGATACTCACTCTTCTGTTTGGTGACATGGTGTGTACCACACTCAACACAGCCCAGAGGAAGTGAAGGAAAGAGTTGTCTCAGGAGATTAGCAAGAAAATTATAGACAAGCATGTTAAAAAGATAAATGTTATAAGACCATCTCCAAGCAGCTTGATGTTCCTGTGACTAAAGTTGCACATATTATTCAGAATTTTAAGATCCATAGTACTGTAAAACAACCTCTCTGGACGTGGCCGCAGGAGGAAAATTGATGACAAATCAAAGAGACGGATAATACGAATGGTAACAAAGAGCCCACAAAAACTTCTAAAGAGATTAAAGGTGAACGTCAAGCTCATGGAACATCAGTGTCAGATCGCACCATCTGTCGTTGTTTGAGCCAAAGTGGACTTCATGGGAGACGTCAAAAGGAGGACATCAGTGTTGAACAAAAAAAAAAAAAAAAAAAATCATAAAAAAGCCAGATTGTAATTTGCCAAACTACATGTTAAGACACTAAGATCCTGGGAGAATGTACTAAGGACAGATGAGACAAAAATTGAACTTTTTGGCAAGGCACATCAGCTCCATGTTCACAGACGGAAAAATGAAGCATATCAAGAAAAGAACACTGCCCCTACTGTGAGACATGGAGGAGGCTCAGTTATGTTCTAGGTCTGCTTTGCTGCATCTTGCACAGAGTGTCTTGAATCTGTGCAGGGTACAATTAAATCTGAAGATTATCAAGGGATTCTAAAGAGAAAAGTGCTGCCCAGTGTCAGAAAGCTTGGTTTCAGTCGCAGGTCTGGGTCTTGCACCAGGATAATGACCCAATTCCCACAGCTTAAAAACATCAAGAATGGCTAAGAGGAAAACATTGGACTATTTGGAAGTGGCCTTCTATGAGCCCTGACCTAAATCCTATTGAGAATCTTTGGAAAGAGCTTAAACATGTCGTCTGGAAAAGGCAACCTTCAAACACTCTTAAGGAGTGGTCAAAATACCTGTGGAGAGGTGCAGATGTCTCATTGACCGTTACAGGAATCGTTTGATTGCAGTGATTGCCTCAATAGGTTGTGGAACAAAATATTAAGTTAAGGAGGAGGAGGAGGGCGCTATCATGTCTGTCCAGGCCTAGTTCATGAGGTTTGTTTGTTTTTTTTTGCTTTTTTTTAAAAATTCTGTGGAAGCTGAAAAGCAGCAATGTCTGACTTTCATTTGTTCATTTCATAGATTTTTTATTTATTATTACTTTTGTCAGATTCAAGTTATTTCTGTGACCATTGTGGGTTTTTATTTCATTAAACGAGGGGTATCAACAATTTTGACCACATGTGTATATGTATAATCTCCTTTTGATCACTTTTTATTGAGTTCCTTTGAGCAGGCGCCGTGACTATGTAAAGGGCAAAACCAGCATTTCAATCTGCGTTTCCTTTAGAGGATTTAGCGTACTGATTAAATCATTTTACATTTAGATAAATAAGCCTCGTGTGGACAAGGCGATAACATGTTAATTTTTTTTTGTTTTTCATTTATTTTTTAACTAGGTAAAAGGAAGAAAGATTTTTTTTTCTTACATTTTAAAAACTTTGCATAGCGTTTGTGGGAAAATGGTTGACCTTACTACATACAGAACTTTAGATCTAAGGGGGATTGGATTTTGCTCACTGGCAAACCTAGTTAACTACAGTGAAATATTGGCATTTCTAGAAATATTGTGCCAAAGAATTAGTGTACATATACAAATAAAAATAAAAAATACCAAATACATTTGAACAATTGGCACTGGGAAAAATCCCAATACTTAAAAGGATAGGTCAGTTTAGAAAACCTAGTTAATAAGCAAAGGAATCATACAGGAGGCAATACGCATTTATTGAAAGTCGGCCTCACCCGCCAATTTCTGTTGGACCATCCGACGATAACGAGTGCGCTAGAAATATTCTTTATGTGAACAGTTATGTATGTAGGAGTGGTCACTTGTAAGGTTGTTCTATGACTTTTCAGACTTGTGTTAACTAGTTTAAATTAAAATTCATGCATAAAATATCAAATTAATGAATTGAGCAAGTCATTGATTTTCTAAAGATGCTATTGACATGAAATTCTGACCAGATGTTGGTAACAACTTATCCAATCCCCAAAAAGAAATCAAACCATAGATATCCATAAATGTAGAGATGTGTAATAATGAGAAATGACACAGGGCGAAAGTATTGAACACATGAAGAAAGAGAGGTGCAAACCAAGGAAATCATGACACCAGCTGAAATCTATGAGTAATTAGAAAGCAATCCTGCCACTTATTATTTTCACTACCAGCAGGTTCAACCGACGGCCTACAAAAAGATGTCTCCTTATCAAGGTGAATGAAGGAAGGATGAATGGACAAATGTACCAAGACATTCTTGGTAAAAATCTACTGCCATCTACCAGGATGATGAATATGATACTCAAACACACAGCCAATGAAACTCTCAATTGGTCTCAGAGAAAGAAAATAAAGCTGCTAGACTGGCTCCGACAATCACCTGACCGGAATCTAATTGAAAATGTATGGAAGGAACGAAAGCTCAGGGTTCATAGAAGGAGCCCAATGACCATTCAGGATTTGAAGAGTGATTGTGTGGAAGAATGTCCAAAATCACACCTGAGCAATGCCTGTGAAGTTTCTCCAAACAGGAGGTGTCTTGAAGTTGAAGCTGTCATCAACAACACAGGCTTTTTTACAAAGTATTTAATGTATTTCAGTAAGCGTTTTCTATACTTTTTCCAGTGTAATTTCTCACTATTACACATATCTAAATTTATGGACATCTCTGGACTGATTTGCCTGTGTGGATTGGATGGGTTGTTACTGACATCTGGTGAAAAATCCATGTCAAGTTGCACCTTTACAAATATATTTTCATAGAAAATTGGTGACGTGTTCAATACTTATTTCACTTGCTGTAACTTAAAAGGGTTGTGGTTCAATCACAACCACTCTGCTTAGTCTCGTAGGCTTTAATTGGCGAGCACTGCTAATGTTGGACCACGACTTAATTCAAACTTTACTTTTGGGGCTCAATAGTAGTGGAAACCCCAGCAATCATCAACTTATTACATGTACAGTAAATAGGTGATCATTTGCGTTTGTAGCACAACCTCTATAAAGGAAGTTTGATACACAGAATATGTCTAAAAAATCCTGAGAACTGTACCATATTTTCCCGAAGATCTTCATTTTGAGTCATCTGAATTAACGTCTGAAAAAGTCTAGGATGATGCTGTATAAGTACATCACATGTTTCTCCATAGCCACCCTACCAGAAAACACACCGGAATTACATTGTGTACACATACATGTATTCACGTTTGGCATGTGTCAATTAGCAAGGACTATGCAAATGTGGATAAAGCATATTGGTGGAATTACTACTCTCTTTGTATAATTGACCTTGGCAGTTCTCTGATATATTAATAAAAATACTTATAAGGAACCCGTGACGTGGCTGCTGATGCCCAAATCATAGGTGGCATCAATCAGTGCTTAGTTGTCAATCACGTGGTGCAGCGATGGGTGCAGCGATGGGTGAAGCCAGAGGCAGTGCCGGATTAGTCTCATCTCTGACCATGGTCCCCAGCCAGATCATTAACTATATGTTCTCTGAAACATCAAAGAGTCTCATAGAAAAATATAATTGACTGCAATCGTGCAGCCAAGCTCGGATTCATCATTTGGACGGCATAACTCGCATGAGAGGGTCTCTTTAAAAGAGGATTTCTGGTGAAAACAAATCAATAGAGAAGGGCGAGCACTAAAATGCTCGAATGCTCGTTACTAGATTTGAGCAGGTCAGACGCTTGGACAAGCTCAACGCGAGTAACGAGCATTATGGAAAATGAATGATTGACATGTTCATACAGCCAGTCATGAACAGAGCATTTCCAGGGGGAGAGAGGGCGGGAGTTTTATTTTTTTGTTGGTCATACTATGTCCAAGAACATTGTTTTATTCCCTAGGAGAGATATTCAGAGACTGTGAATGGCTCTCCCTGGGGTCCCTGCACACATCATGCAGTGAAGCAAGCCTGTGCTTTGTGGTCATTGTTTCACGGATGACGTATCAGAGCACCCGTGATACTAGGCCAAGCACCGCAAGTATCCGAGTGCCCTGATGCTTAATCAAGTAACAAGCAGTGCCGAGCAGGCTCGCTCATCACTAGTTATCAACTATACAAGGGATAGGTGTTAATTTACCGATTAGTGGGCTCCTACTGCTTGAACTCCACAGGCTATTTACTTCATGCAGCATTTGCTTGGACCTGTCCCGCCCACAGCCATGACTCAGTCATGGGTACGGGATTGAAATAGACCAGGTGAGTGCTGCTAAGAGCAGTTCTACTATTCATATGTGAGGCCGTATGGCACATTTTATAAAAATATTTTAGTGTAGGACTGCTTCAAATGAGATTTGCCGTGACGTGGCGAAGCAGCTCAAGAAATTGCAATTTTTTGCCAAAAATCTCAAAAAATTTTAAAATAAGTACAGTTTGGAATGTTTGGTGCTGTGGTGCACATTTGGTGCTGCTTTTTGTTTTTTCATCATGCAGTGAAGCAAGCCTGTGCTTTGTGGTCATTGTTTCACGGATGACGTATCAGAGCACCCGTGATACTAGGCCAAGCACCGCAAGTATCCGAGTGCCCTGATGCTTAATCAAGTAACAAGCAGTGCCGAGCAGGCTCGCTCATCACTAGTTATCAACTATACAAGGGATAGGTGTTAATTTACCGATTAGTGGGCTCCTACTGCTTGAACTCGAACTGATGTCAGAATGGGAAACTTATCCTTGACAGGGAATCCTTCACCTCCATTACAAAATGGCACAGCAAGTCAGATACATAACAGCCGCTCCATTGATTCAATATGAGCATGCCGGAAAAGGCGGAGCACAACGCTCAGAAGCCCCATAGGGAATGAATCGAGTGGCGGTCAGACATGCATATTGCCACTCCATTCTAACACCGATAAAATGCCCAATTTATGTAAATCCATACAGGTTTCAGCAGCCGTGCCCCCACAAATCAACAAATTATCACCTAACCTATGGATGTGATAGCTTTTGTTCATTGGACACCCCTTAAATAAAAAGGCAGTCCCATGGTTGTAGTAGAAGACGTACCTGTACACAAAGGTCCAGTGGAGTAACACCATTCTTATCTGGCAGGTACTTTGCACCACGCAGTAATAATATCTGTGCTGTATCTCTCTGTCCATGACTGCAGGAAACAAAGAAATCATTTGAGCTACAAGCTGTACACTTGATGGAATGGTAATTATAATCTGACCAGAAGCCATGTGAGCAGAAAATCTCTATCCATCTCTGATTATTTCTCCTTTACAAACTACTGCTGGAGGAGAAATTAATTTTACGTTATCTTATCTTCCACAAGAAAAGCATTTACTGTAATATCCTTTCAGTGAACAGCTGCAAAAAACGGATTGTAAAAGAAATGAAAGACAATATACTAATCTAACATCAATGCACCACTAGCATACTAAGAATGAGACAAGTAAACCTATCCTGAAAGGTACAATGCATTTTTAGAATCATCCATTTAGGATGGAAAAAAACAAGGAAAGAAATGGAAACAAAATATTCATAAAGATTTCGGAAATGCACTTGGACATGCAAATCATCAAGATCCGCTACTGGCAGCTCCCTTTGCAATTGCAATACTAGCAAGTTTATGCCACGCAGACTGAGGCGTCAAAAACCACCAGAAGGCATTTGTATGACGAGCTAGATGTCCAGCTGCAGGCGTTCCATTGACCTCACACCACCGTTCTCAAAGACTATCATGGTGCAGAGCAAGACACCAATGGATGCTGGAATGGAGGTCTAGCGATGAGTCCCACTTTTGTCTTGGATTCAACAATAGCCAGAGATTGGGCTGAAGAGCATCACCTTGAAGAGGTCATCACAAGGGAATCATGAATGTGTTCCAAAAAACGTTTTCTTAACACGGAAACCCCAGCATAGCACAGCCTGATGTCTGTCCTTAAATGCCTATCATGATGCATTACAAAAAGATTAAAATTGCTCTTCTGGCCGCTGTGTCCCCTGAGGAGTGCTACGTAACGCGTCGGGAGGTCCAGGAACTTGAGTGATTGAGGTTAGAGGTTTGCCGCCTATGAGGGTGTAGTGCGGCTGAAAATATGAGCCCCCTCTCTGGTATATGGTGGTAACACCTTGTTTTCTTTCCAATGCTTTTTGTGCATTTCAATGAATTTTTCCAATGGTTATCATTGCTATGTCTGTCAGTGATCTCTAGGAGGTTTATGTGTGGTGAAGATACTATTATCACCCCGTCTTTTAGAGTTTGACACCCTAGACATTGTTGGTAACTAACCTTTGAACCATAGGTTCTGCTTTATGTGTGTGGCTAGTTATGTTGTAATCCCTACAGGGGTACGATCTCACTTTTTATATAGCCTTAAAGGGAACGTGTCACCACTTTTTTGGCCTATAAGCTGCGGCCAGCACCACCAAGCTCTTATATACAGCATTCTAAGATGCTGTATATAAGAGCCCAGGCCGGGGGTATAACATAAAAAACACTTTATAATACTTACCTAACGGTCACGCTGTGGGCCTGATGGGCGTCTCCGTTGTCTGGTGCCGCCTCTTTCGGCCATCTTTGTGCTCCTTCTTCTCTAGCCGCGGTGCATGCCGGGTCAGACGTCATACACACGCGCCGGCATTCAGGTCCTGAGCAGGCGCACTTTGATCTGCCCTGAGTAGGGCAGATCAAAGTATTGGCCATTAGACAAAGAGAAACCAAGGGAAAAATTGTGAAAACATACCCTGCTGTAACTAAATAAAAGCATAGTGCATATAAACATAGGGTACTTAGTAAACACTGTTTTAGTGGGATAGCTTTATGCTTTTTTTGATCAAAAACAGTGTTTACTAAGTACCCTATGTTTATATGCACTATGCTTTTATTTAGTTACAGCAGGGTATGTTTTCACAATTTTTCCCTTGGTTTTTCCAGATCAAAGTATTGTAGTATGCCTGCACAGGACCGGCGAGTGTGTATGACGTAGCCGCGTCATGCATACAGGCTTCAGAAAGAGGACAAAGATGGCCGAAAGAGGAGGCGCCGGCACCGGACAACGGAGCTGCCCATAAGGCCCACAGTGCGACTGTTAGGTAAGTATTATAAAGTGTTTTTTATGTTGTCACAACAGCCTGGGCTGTTATATACAGCATGTTAGAATGCTGTATATAAGAGCCCGGTGGTGGTGGCCGAAGCTTGTAGGGCAAAACAGTGGTGACAGGTTCCCTTAAACTTTTTGAAGTTTCTGACAGTGGGACAGTTTTTCCAGGCTACACTCATAAAATGCATCTTCTCTGCTATATTTATTAATAGTGCTTTGAATTAAGTCTTTTCTTGTGAATTTCTTTTGGGAAGAGATTTATGATCACTTAACGGTCCCTGATAAATACCGGTTTGAGATTTTTTTCTCCTTTGTGAATTCTCTCAGTAAGACATCGACTTTCTTGATACAGCCTTTTACTTTGTTTGTCTGTTGGCGTGCTTATCTTTTAATTGATCCAATAAAAGTTAGATTTTAATCATTTTTGCACACACACATTAGTATTAGCCTGCTATCTTTTTTCAAAATCCTTGGTAATTATACATCCTTTTGGATTATACGGAAACACCAGACCATATGCTACTGGTGCTACCAAAGTAGTCTGCACTGCCTAAATGTGCTACTATGGCCTGCACCACCTCCAAACTTATCTCCCTTCGAGTACAACTGGGGTGTCATTCATCAACAATTGGAAAGTGAGCATTCAGCAGAAAATGTTGTTGATTTGCGTGCCCGAGTGCATTCAGCATGGCAGGATATTCCACAGACAACCATGAATAATCATAATCATAGCAGCCGTGGCACGTGGGGCTTATACTCAATAATGAATAAGTTGCTTTGAAAATTTTTGTTCCATTTTTTCATCCTTTGCATATCTTTGACATATCTACCCATCCCGTGATTTCCAGAATTCCATGACATTTCCTTCTTGAATGTGGAGTAAATACGCAGTGGTTGCCCTTTAGACAGGGTTGCCCTTTAGACAGGGTTGCCCTTCAGACAGGGTTGCCCTTCAGACAGGGTTGCCCTTCAGACAGGGTTGCCCTTTAAAACCAGGCTTTTGATACAAAAGACCTGTCCAAGGATAGGTGAGTCATAAGATCAGAGTCGTCCGACTCCTGGCACTCCCACTGATCAATCTCCTTCCGTTCCTGCCTGATCTACAGTGTATTGAAGAGGAACTGTACAGCTGCAGTCACTTCAATCAGAATTGATCTGTCGTTCTCAATAAAAGGTTACTACACAGTTAATGAAGCTGTGCCGTTTCGGCTCCATTCAATGTTTACATCTAACCACAACTGGAGCTGAAAACTGCTGATTAGTGGGGGTCCAAGCTGATATTGATGACCTACCCTTAAAATAGGTCAACAAAATTAAAAGCCCGTTGAGATGACTGGTAGACTTCTGGCCTATTTTACAAGGTATAACGTCAAATGAAAGCCTATAAAAATGAAGTGCAAAGCCAGATGAAATAAAAAGTAGAATGGTATAATTCTATTGAATAAAAATGATTAAAAACAAAACATACATGCAATAGTGAGGGCACAGGAATACAAGGCTGGCAAGTAAAATATCCAAAGATGTACAAAGACAAAATAACAGGTATATCAAAATGAAAATGTTGCAAGCGGATACTCACAATATGAGAAAAGTATTATTGACCCAACATAGTAGGGATGTGATGTAAAAGAAGGGAATTTTGTTTACTTACCGTAAATTCCTTTTCTTCTAGCTCTAATTGGGAGACCCAGACAATTGGGTGTATAGGCTATGCCTCCGGAGGCCGCACAAAGTACTACACTTAAAAGTGTTAGGCCCCTCCCCTTCTGCCAATACACCCCCCGTGCTCCCACGGGCTGCTCAGTTTTGGTGCAAAAGCAAGAAGGAGGAAAAAATAATTATAAACTGGTTTAACTTCAATCCGAAGGAAACTCGGAGAACTGAAACCATTCAACATGAACAACATGTGTACACAAAAAAACAGGGGCGGGTGCTGGGTCTCCCAATTAGAGCTAGAAGAAAAGGAATTTACGGTAAGTAAACAAAATTCCCTTCTTCTTTTTCGCTCTATTGGGAGACCCAGACAATTGGGACGTCCAAAAGCAGTCCCTGGGTGGGTAAAATAATACCTCGTAAGAGAGCCGTAAAACGGCCCTTTCCTACAGGTGGGCAACCGCCGCCTGAAGGACTCGTCCACCTAGGCTGGCATCCGCCGCAGCATAGGTATGCACCTGATAGTGCTTCATGAAAGTGTGCAGGCTCGACCAGGTAGCCGCCTGACACACCTGTTGAGCCGCAGCCTGGTGCCTCAAAGCCCAGGACGCTCCCACGGCTCTGGTAGAATGGGCCTTCAGCCCTGAGGGAACCGGAAGCCCAGCCGAACGGTAAGCTTCGATAATTGGCTCCTTGATCCACCGAGCCAGGGTTGATTTGGAAGCCTGTGACCCTTTACGCTGGCCAGCGACAAGGACAAAGAGTGCATCCGAGCGGCGCAGGGGCGCCGTACGAGAAATGTAGAGACTGAGTGCTCTCACCAGATCTAACAAGTGCAAATCCTTTTCACATTGGTGAACTGGATGAGGATAAATAGAGGGTAAGGAAATATCCTGATTGAGATGAAAGGGGGATACCACCTTAGGGAGAAACTCCGGAACCGGACGTAGAACCACCTTGTCCTGGTGAAAAACCAGAAAAGGGGCTTTGCACGACAACGCTGCTAGCTCAGACACTCTCCGAAGTGAAGTGACTGCTACTAGAAAAACCACTTTCTGCGAAAGGCGTGAGAGAGAAATATCTCTCATTGGCTCGAATGGTGGTTTCTGAAGAACCATCAGCACCCTGTTTAGATCCCAGGGTTCTAACGGCCGCTTGTAAGGTGGAACGATGTGACAAACTCCCTGCAGGAACGTGCGTACCTGTGGAAGTCTAGCTAGGCGCTTCTGGAAAAAACACAGAGAGCGCTGAAACTTGTCCCTTAAGGGAACCGAGCGACAAACCCTTTTCCCGTCCAGATTGAAGGAAGGACAGAAAAGTAGGTAATGCAAATGGCCAGGGAGAAAAACCCTGAGCAGAGCACCACGACAGGAAAATTTTCCACGTCCTGTGATAAATCTTGGCGGACGTTGGTTTCCTAGCCTGTCTCATAGTGGCAATGACTTCTTGAGATAACCCTGAAGACGCTAGGATCCAGGACTCAATGGCCACACAGTCAGGTTGAGGGCCGCAGAATTCAGATGGAAAAACGGCCCTTGAGACAGCAAGTCTGGTCGGTCTGGTAGTGCCCACGGTTGGCCGACCGTGAGATGCCACAGATCCGGGTACCACGACCTCCTCGGCCAGTCTGGAGCGACGAGGATGGCGCGGCGGCAGTCGGCCCTGATCTTGCGTAACACTCTGGGCAACAGTGCCAGCGGAGGAAACACATAAGGGAGCTGAAACTGCGACCGATTCTGAACTAAGGCGTCTGCCGCCAGAGCTCTTGGATCTTGAGACCGTGCCATGAACGTTGGTACCTTGTTGTTGTGCCGGGACGCCATGAGGTCGACGTCCGGCACCCCCCAGCGGCAACAGATCTCCTGAAACACGTCCGGGTGAAGGGACCATTCCCCTGCGTCCATGCCCTGGCGACTGAGATAATCTGCTTCCCAGTTTTCCACGCCTGGGATGTGAACTGCGGATATGGTGGAGGCCGTGGCTTCCACCCACATCAAAATCCGCCGGACTTCCTGGAAGGCTTGTCGACTGCGTGTGCCGCCTTGGTGGTTGATGTATGCCACCGCTGTAGATTTGTCCGACTGAATTCGGATCTGCTTGCCTTCCAGCCACTGCTGGAACGCTTTCAGGGCAAGATACACTGCCCGAATTTCCAGAACATTGATCTGAAGCGAGGACTCTTGCCGGGTCCACGTACCCTGAGTCCTGTGGTGGAGAAAAAACCGCTCCCCACCCTGACAGACTTGCGTCCGTCGTGACTACTTCCCAGGATGGGGGTAGGAAGGATTTCCCCTTCGACAATGAAGTGGGAAGAAGCCACCACCGAAGGGAAGCTTTGGTCGCCTGAGAGAGGGAGACGGTCCTGTCGAGGGACGTCGGCTTCCTGTCCCATTTGCGTAGGATGTCCCATTGAAGAGGACGCAGGTGAAACTGCGCGAAAGGGACTGCTTCCATTGCTGCCACCATCTTCCCCAGGAAGTGCATGAGGCGCCTCAAGGGGTGTGACTGGCCTTGAAGGAGAGATTGTACCCCTGTCTGTAGTGACCGCTGCTTGATCAGCGGAAGCTTCACTATCGCTGAGAGGGTATGAAACTCCATGCCAATGTATGTGAGCGATTGGGCCGGTGTCAGATTTGACTTTGGAAAAATGAAGATCCACCCGAAACTCTGGAGAGTCTCCAGGGTAGCGTCGAGGCTGTGTTGGCATGCCTCTAGAGAGGGTGCCTTGATCAACAGATCGTCCAAGTACGGGATCACCGAGTGACCCTGAGAATGGAGGACCGCTACTACAGTAGCCATAACCTTGGTGAAAACCCGTGGGGCTGTTGCCAGGCCGAATGGCAGTGCCACGAACTGCAGGTGTTCGTTTCCTATGGCGAAGCGCAAGAAGCGCTGGTGCTCTGGGGCAATCGGAACGTGGAGATAAGCATCTTTGATATCGATCGATGCAAGGAAAACTCCTTGGGACATTGAGGCGATGACGGAGCGAAGGGATTCCATCCGGAACCGCCTGGTCTTTACGTGTTTGTTGAGAAGTTTCAGGTCTAGGACAGGACGGAAAGACCCGTCCTTCTTTGGGACCACAAACAAGTTGGAGTAAAAACCGTGGCCCTGTTGATGAAGAGGAACAGGGACCACCACTCCTTCTGCCTTCAGAGTGCCCAGCGCCTGCAGAAGAGCCTCGGCTCTCTCGGGAGGCGGAGAAGACCTGAAGAATCGAGTCGGGGGACGAGAGATGAACTCTATCTTGTAACCGTGAGACAGAATGTCTCTCACCCAGCGGTCTTTTATTTGTGGCAGCCAGGTGTCGCAAAAGCGGGAGAGCCTGCCACCGACCGAGGATGCTACTAGAGGAGGTAGAAGTCATGAGGCAGCCGCTTTGTTAGCGGTGCTCCCAATGGCCTTTTTAGGACGTGACTTAGACCGCCATGCATCAGAGTTCCTTTGTTCTTTCTGAGACCTTTTGGACGAGGAGAATTGGGACCTGCCCGCGCCCCGAAAGGACCGAAACCTCGACTGCCCTCTCCTCTGTTGGGAGAGGTTCTGCTTGGGCTGGGGTAAGGATGTATCCTTTCCCTTGGATTGTTTGATGATTTCATCCAGGCGCTCGCCAAAGAGCCTGTCGCCAGAAATTGGCAAACCGGTTAAACGCTTTTTTGGAAGCGGAATCTGCCTTCCACTCCCGTAGCCACAAGGCCCTGCGGACTACTACCGAATTGGCGGTCGCAACTGCCGTACGGCTCACAGAGTCCAGGACAGCATTCATAGCGTAAGACGCAATTGCCGAGGTCTGGGAGGTAATGGAAGCCACTTGTGGCGCGGCCGCTTCAATTTTCGCTTGACCTGCTGATATAGCTTGTAGCGCCCATACGGCTGCGAATGCTGGGGCAAAAGAAGCTCCGATAGCTTCATAGATGGACTTCATCCAGAGCTCCATCTGCCTGTCAGTGGCATCTTTAAGCGAGGCCCCATCTTCCACTGCAAGTATGGATCTAGCCGCCAGTCTGGAGATTGGAGGATCCACTTTGGGACATTGAATCCAACCTTTAACCACTTCCGGGGGAAAAGGATAACGTGTATCCTTAAGGCGCTTAGAGAAACGCTTATCCGGACAAGCATGGTGATTCTGGATTGCCTCTCTGAAATCAGAGTGGTCTAGAAACATACTCTGTGTACGCTTGGGGAACCTGAAGCGAAATTTCTCCTGCTGAGAATCAGACTCCTCCGCCGGAGGGGCTGAGGGAAGAATATCCAGCAACTGATGAATGGATGCAATAAGATCATTCACTATGGCGTCCCCGTCTGGGGAATTAAGATTGAGAGCGCTCCCAGGATCAGAATCCTGATCAGCTGTTTCCGCATCATCAACCAGAGAATCCCCCCGCTGAGACCCTAAACAATATGATGTCGAGGGAAATTCTAAGCGGGCTCGCTTAGACGATCTGGGGCTAGGTTCTAAGTCCGAACCCTCCGTCTGGGATGTATGAGATACCCCGTGAGGACATTGTTGGTCCAACTGAGGGGGGTCAGGGAACAATGATTCAACAGAGTCCCTTTGCTGAGATACCGGTCTGGACTGCAAGGCTTCTAGTATCTTAGCCATAGTCTCAGAGAGATGATCCTTAAAGGCTGCAAACTCAGTCCCCGTCACCTGGACAGTGTCAACAGGTGGCTCCCCCTGGGCCCCTCTTAGCAGAGGATCCGGCTGAGGAAGTGTCACAGGGGTCGAACACTGCACACAATGAGGGTCAGTGGAACCTGCCGGTAGTGGGGTCTTACATGCGGCGCAGGCAACATAATAAGCCTGTGTTTTGGCACCCCTGCCTTTTATGGGCGCCATGCTATAGTTTTCCCTGAGTAACACAATAGGGTATATAGCCAGAAAGAACTGTGCTCATACAGTGTAAATTATATACAGTACACAAATAATGTACCCATACAATACAGCACCATGGGGCTAGCACCACATGTGCTGTTTACCAGCCGCCTAAGCGGTTGTGAGGCCACCAGAGACCGTGTCTGGGTCTCCCATGAATATGTCCCTCTCTGCAGCGTCGGTGGAGCTGACAGGAATGGCTGCAGCGTCCTGACGAGCTGAGGAAGCTGTGGGCGTGGCCTAGAAAGAGCGCGAAACGGGCGCTCATACTGTGTACAGTGAGGGGAGTGGAGCATGTAAATCATCCTCCAGCCCTCATTGCTGCTCGCTCCGTGCAGCGTCCCGCCCTTCCCCTGCCTGTCAGGGCTGAGGGCGGGAGAAAAAAAGGGAAACTAGGCCGCAATGAAGCCGGGGACTGTAGTAATAAACGCGGCCGCCGTAAAAGCGCGGTCGCGTGAAAGTCCCCGTCGAACTACAAGTCCCAGCCGCGCCGCAGTGTCCCGTGGCAACGGCGGTCAGTGCGGTAGCCCTTACATATAAACACACTCAGCGACGCTGAGTGTGTAATGGCACATATAGACCCGGTCAGCGCCGCGGTCCCCGGTGCACTAGCACACCCAGCAAAGCTGAGGTGATGCCGTGCGCGGTCCCCATAGGGATACAGAGTACCTTTAAGATGCAGGGCCATGTCCCTGAACGGTATCGGCTCCTATCCATCAGGCTCCACAGGAGTTGTGGATGAAGCCCGGTCTCAGTGCCTGGAGACCGATAAGATCCCACTTCACCCAGAGCCCTAAGGGGGATGGGGAAGGAAAAACAGCATGTGGGCTCCAGCCGCCGTACCCGCAATGGATACCTCAACCTTAACAACACCGCCGACAAAAGTGGGGTGAGAAGGGAGCATGCTGGGGGCCCCATATGGGCCCACTTTTCTTCCATCCGACCTAGTCAGCAGCTGCTGCTGACTAATCTGTGGAGCTGTGCTGTGCGTGTCTGACCTCCTTCGCACAAAGCAAAAAACTGAGCAGCCCGTGGGAGCACGGGGGGTGTATTGGCAGAAGGGGAGGGGCCTAACACTTTTAAGTGTAGTACTTTGTGCGGCCTCCGGAGGCATAGCCTATACACCCAATTGTCTGGGTCTCCCAATAGAGCGAAAAAGAAAAACATGCAAAAAATGTTTTTCCATGAAGAGTATATTGTGGTAATAATATGGAGTCAAAGTATATAAAAATGGAGATCCAAATGTTAAGAAAAACACAAACCCATCATGTTAAATGGAAGGTAAAGTGCACAGTGGCATGTAGCATCCACTCCACCAGTCAGGATGAATGCACCCAACACGGATTTCACATATAGCTTTGTCAGGTATAAAGTCATTCAAGTGTCAACTTTATGCATAAATGTATGTACAGAATAGCACAAAAGTGAGTACACCCCTCACATTTCTGTAAATGTTTTATTATATCTTTTCATGGGACAACCGTGAAGATATGATGCTTTGATACAATGTAATGTAGCCAGTGTACTGCTTGTATAAATAAAAGTGTAAATTGGTGTACCCTCTAAATAACAACAGACAGGCTAACTGGACACAATTTGTCTATTTTCACATGGGGGTGTACTAACTTTGTTGCCATCGGTTTAGACATGAATGGCTGTGTGTGGAGTTATTTAGAAGGCACACCACATTCACACTATTATACAAGCTGTACACTGACTACTTTACATTGTACCAAAGTGTCATATCTTCAGTGTTGGCTAATGAAAAGATAATAAAATATTTGCACAAATGTGGAGGGGTGTACTCACTTTTTGTGATATACTGCATGTGTGAAAATATGATGCATTTGGTTGCAGTTATCATTGCTGTTCATGTGTCAAAATGATGATGCAGACTGGGTTGAGATAATGAACATTATCTGTATATTACTGTGTGCACGCTGATCCATAAGATGATGGTTGGAGCAATAAGTGGGGGTCCCATTAACCAAGCCAAAACTGATCAACGGTGCTTTTAAGGGGTTGCAACAAGCCTGTGTTTTTCTCAGTGGCCTTCTGTTCCAGACTTTGACATTTACTTCTTTCTATAAACGCGATTATAGATAATATGTGGGCATCACCCTGCCAAGACCTTCTGCTTTAATAACATCACCGCAGGGCTACGTTAAAGGGAACCTGTCACATCCTTTTTTGATATTAATACCTTTTTAGTGATGCAATTTGGATCACTAACATGTTTTTTTGTTTTCCAAACAAAAGTATCCCGTATTTATCATAAAAGAAGGGAATTTTGTTTACTTACCGTAAATTCCTTTTCTTCTAGCTCCAATTGGGAGACCCAGACAATTGGGTGTATAGGCTATACCTCCGGAGGCCGCACAAAGTATTACACTAAAAGTGTAAAGCCCCTCCCCTTCTGCCTATACATCCCCCGTGCTCCCACGGGCTCCTCAGTTTTGGTGCAAAAGCAAGAAGGAGGAAAAAATTATAAACTGGTTTAAAGTAAATTCAATCCGAAGGAATATCGGAGAACTGAAACCATTCAACATGAACAACATGTGTACACAAAAAAACAGGGGCGGGTGCTGGGTCTCCCAATTGGAGCTAGAAGAAAAGGAATTTACGGTAAGTAAACAAAATTCCCTTCTTCTTTGTCGCTCCATTGGGAGACCCAGACAATTGGAATGTCCAAAAGCAGTCCCTGGGTGGGTAAATAATACCTCATAATAGAGCCGTAACGGCTCCGTCCTACAGGTGGGCAACCGCCGCCTGAAGGACTCGCCTACCTAGGCTGGCATCCGCCGAAGCATAGGTATGCACCTGATAGTGCTTCATGAAAGTGTGCAGGCTCGACCAGGTAGCCGCCTGACACACCTGCTGAGCCATAGCCTGGTGCCTCAAAGCCCAGGACGCACCCACGGCTCTGGTAGAATGGGCCTTCAGCCCTGAGGGAACCGGAAGCCCAGCTGAACGGTAAGCTTCGAGAATTGGTTCCTTGATCCACCGAGCCAGGGTTGATTTGGAAGCCTGTGACCCTTTACGCTGGCCAGCGACAAGGACAAAGAGTGCATCCGAGCGGCGCAGGGGCGCCGTACGAGAAATGTAGAGACTGAGTGCTCTCACCAGATCTAACAAGTGCAAATCCTTTTCACATTGGTGAATTGGATAAGGGCAAAAAGATGGTAAGGAGATATCCTGATTGAGATGAAAAGGGGATACCACCTTAGGGAGAAATTCCGGAACCGGACGCAGAACCACCTTGTCCTGGTGAAACACCAGGAAAGGGGCTTTGCATGACAATGCTGCTAGCTCAGACACTCTCCGAAGTGAAGTGACTGCTACTAGGAAAACCACTTTCTGCGAAAGGCGTGCGAGAGAAATATCCCTCATTGGCTCGAACGGTGGTTTCTGAAGACCCATCAGCACCCTGTTCAGATCCCAGGGTTCCAACGGACGTTTGTAAGGAGGGACGATGTTGGAGCGACGAGGATGGCGCGGCGGCAGTCGGCCCTGATCTTGCGTAACACTCTGGGCAACAGTGCCAGCGGAGGAAACACATAAGGGAGTTGAAACTGCGACCAATCCTGAACTAAGGCGTCTGCCGCCCGAGCTCTGTGATCGTGAGAACGTGCCATGAATGCCGTGACCTTGTTGTTGTGCCGGGACGCCATTAGGTCGACGTCCGGCATCCCCCAGCGGCAACAGATCTCCTGAAAAACGTCCGGGTGAAGGGACCATTCCCCTGCGTCCTGGCGACTGAGAAAATCCGCTTCCCAGTTTTCCGCGCCCGGGATGTGAACTGCGGAGATGGTGGAGGCCGTAGCTTCCACCCACATCAAAATCCGCCGGACTTCCTGGAAGGCTTGCCGACTGCGTGTTCCTCCTTGGTGGTTGATGTAAGCCACCGCTGTGGAGTTGTCCGACTGAATTCGGATCTGCTTGCCTTCCAGCCACTGCTGGAACGCTTTTAGGGCCAGATACACTGCCCTGATCTCCAGAACATTGATCTGAAGTGATGACTCTTGCCGAGTCCACGTACCCTGAGCCCTGTGGTGGAGAAAAACTGCTCCCCACCCTGACAGACTCGCGTCCGTCGTGACCACCGCCCAGGATGGGGGTAGGAAGGATTTCCCCTTCGATAATGAAGTGGGATGAAGCCACCACCGAAGGGAAGCTTTGGTTGCCTGAGAGAGGGAGACGCTCCTGACGAGGGACGTCGGTTTCCTGTCCCATTTGCGTAGGATGTCCCATTGAAGAGGACGCAGGTGAAACTGCGCGAAAGGGACTGCCTCCATTGCTGCCACCATCTTCCCCAGGAAGTGCATGAGGCGCCTCAAGGGGTGTGACTGACCCTGAAGGAGAGATTGCACCCCCGTCTGTAGTGAACGCTGCTTGTTCAGCGGAAGCTTCACTATCGCTGAGAGGGTATGAAACTCCATGCCAAGATATGTCAGCGATTGGGCCGGTGTCAGATGTGACTTTGGAAAATTGATGATCCACCCGAAACTCTGGAGAGTCTCCAGAGTAGCGGTGAGGCTGTGCTGGCATGCCTCTTGAGAGGGAGCCTTGACCAGCAGATCGTCTAAGTAAGGGATCACCGAGTGACCCTGAGAGTGGAGGACCGCCACTACTGCAGCCATGACCTTGGTGAAAACCCGTAGGGCTGTCGCCAGGCCGAACGGCAGTGCCACGAACTGAAGGTGTTCGTCTCCTATGGCGAAGCGCAGGAAGCGCTGATGCTCTGGAGCAATCGGTACGTGGAGATAAGCATCTTTGATATCGATCGATGCAAGGAAATCTCCTTGGGACATTGAGGCGATGACGGAGCGGAGGGATTCCATCCGGAACCGCCTGGCCTTTACGTGTTTGTTGAGCAGTTTTAGGTCCAGGACAGGACGGAAAGACCCGTCCTTCTTTGGAACCACAAACAGGTTGGAGTAAAAACCGTGACCCTGTTGCTGAAGAGGAACGGGGACCACCACTCCTTCTGCCTTCAGAGTGCCCAGTGCCTGCAGAAGAGCATCGGCTCGCTCGGGAGGCGGAGATGTTCTGAAAAATCGAGTCGGAGGACGAGAGCTGAACTCTATCCTGTAACCGTGAGACAGGATGTCTCTCACCCAACGGTCTTTTACCTGTGGCAGCCAAATGTCGGAAAAGCGGGAGAGCCTGCCACCAACCGAGGATGCGGTGTGAGGAGGCCGTAAGTCATGAGGAAGCCGCCTTGGTAGCGGCACCTCCAGCGGTCTTTTTAGGGCGTGACTTAGACCGCCATGGATCGGAGTTCCTCTGATCCTTCTGAGGCCTTTTGTACGAGGAGAATTGGGACCTGCCCGCACTCCGAAAGGACCGAAACCTCGACTGTCCCCTCCTCTGTTGGGGTAATTTTGGTTTGGCCTGGGGTAAGGATGTTTCCTTTCCCTTGGATTGTTTGATGATCTCATCCAGCCTCTCACCAAACAAACGGTCGCCAGAAAATGGCAAACCGGTTAAGCACTTTTTTGGAAGCCGAATCTGCCTTCCATTCCCGTAGCCACAAGGCCCTGCGTATTGCCACCGAATTGTCGGCTGCAACCGCCGTACGGCTCGCAGAGTCCAGGACAGCATTAATAGCGTAGGACGCAAATGCCGACGTTTGAGAAGTTATGGACGCCACTTGCGGCGCAGACGTACGTGTGAGTGCGTCAATTTGCGCTTGACCCGCTGAGATAGCTTGGAGTGCCCATACGGCTGCGAATGCTGGAGCAAAAGACGCGCCGATAGCTTCATAGATGGATTTCAACCAGAGCTCCATCTGTCTGTCAGTGGCATCCTTGAGTGAAGCCCCATCTTCAACTGCAACTAAGGATCTAGCCGCCAGTCTGGAGATTGGAGGATCCACCTTGGGACACTGAGTCCAGCCCTTGACCACGTCAGGGGGGAAGGGATAACGTGTATCCTTAAGGCGCTTGGAAAAACGCTTATCTGGACAAACTCGGTGTTTCTGGACTGCCACTCTGAAATCGGAGTGATCTAGAAACATACTCGTTGTACGCTTGGGGAACCTGAAACGGAATTTCTCCTGCTGAGATGCTGACTCCTCCGCTGGAGAAACCGAGGGAGAAATATCCAACATTTGATGTATGGACGCGATAAGATCATTCACTATGGCGTCACCATCAGGAGTATCAAGGTTGAGAGCGGCCTCAGGCTCAGAATCCTGATCAGCTACCTCCGCTTCATCATACAGAGAGTCATCCCTCTGAGACCCTGAACAATGTGATGAGGTCGAGGGGATTTCCCAGCGAGCTCGCTTAGGCGGGCTGGGGCTGCGGTCCGTGTTAGAGACCTCACCCTGGGATCTATGAGACACCCCGGGGGAACATTGTTGTTCCAACTGAGGGGAACCAGGGGGCACTGATTCCACAGTGCCCATGGTCTGAGATACCGGTCTGGACTGCAAAGCTTCTAGAATCTTAGCCATAGTCTCAGAACGTCTGTCAGTAAAAACTGCGAACTCCGTCCCTGTCACCTGGACAGTGTTAGCTGGTTGTTCCCCCTGTGCCCCCCTTAGCAGAGGCTCCGGCTGAGTAAGTGCCACAGGGGCCGAGCAGTGCACACAATGAGGGTCAGTGGAACCTGCCGGTAGCGAGGTTGTACATGCGGCGCAGGCAGCATAGTAAGCCTGTGTTTTGGCACCCCTGCTTCTTGTGGGCGCCATGCTGTTGTCTCCTTTGAGCAACACAACAGGGTATATAGCTAGAAATCAACTGTGCACCATACAGTGTAAAGTATAGCCTGTAGACATATAAACTATAATTACACTTCTGCACCAAGTGTGGCCAGCACCTGAGGTGCTGCTTACCGTCCGCTTAAAGCGGTTGTGTGGCCACCAGAATCCCTGCCTGGGTCCCCCAGCGCTTGTCTCCCCTCTGCAGCGTCCGAGGAGCTGACAGGAATGGCTGCCGGCGTCCTGAGTAGAGGAGGGAGCCGTCGGCGTGACCCAGAAAGTGCGGGAACTGGTGCCCCACTGTGCACAGTGAGGGGGGTGGAGTATGCAAAGCATGCTCCAGCCCTCAGTGCTGCCGTGCTGTACAGCGTCCCGCTCTTCCCCTGACTGGCAGGGCTGGGGGCGGGAAGAAAAAGAGACTAGGCCCAAAAGCTGGGGACTCGAGTTATAAGCGCGGCCGCCGTATAAGCGCGGTCTGCGCGGAAGTCCCCGGCGCACTAACAGTCCCAGCCGCGCCGCAGTGATAACAATGGCAGCGGCGGTCAGCGCGGTAGTCCCCATACAGTAACACACTCAGCGATGCTGCAGTGTGTAATGGCACAAACGCGGTCAGCGCCGCGGTCCCCGGTGCACTAGCACACCCAGCAATGCTGGAGTGTCGCTGTGCGCAGTCCCCACGGGGACACAGAGTACCTCAAAGTAGCAGGGCCATGTCCCTGAACGATACTCGGCTCCTATCCAGCAGAGTCCTCAGGAGCTGTGGATGGAGCACGGTCTCAGTGCCTGGAGACCGATAGGATCCCACTTCACCCAGAGCCCTAAGGGGGATGGGGAAGGAAAACAGCATGTGGGCTCCAGCCTCCGTACCCGCAATGGATACCTCAACCTTAACAACACCGCCGACAAGAGTGGGGTGAGAAGGGAGCATGCTGGGGGCCCTGTTAAGGGCCCTCTTTTCTTCCATCCGACATAGTCAGCAGCTGCTGCTGACTAATCTGTGGAGCTATGCGTGCATGTCTGCCTCCTTCGCACAAAGCAAAAAACTGAGGAGCCCGTGGGAGCACGGGGGGTGTATAGGCAGAAGGGGAGGGGCTTTACACTTTTAGTGTAATACGTTGTGCGGCCTCCGGAGGCATAGCCTATACACCCAATTGTCTGGGTCTCCCAATGGAGCGACAAAGAAAAAAAACAACGCTATTATGCTATGTATATGTATTTCATATCCATGTTATACACCTTTTCTTCCAGTCATAGGGGTGGCGCTTGTCTTTGGTTTAATTATGATCAGTCAAGCTCAGTTTCCAAATTATGCACGTCCCCTTCATTGTGATTGATTGCCAATACTGGCTGACATATCAGTAAACGCACATTAATTCCTAGTGTTGAGCGAGTAGTTGACTATTCGTACTCACTATGCTGTTAGACAGTACTGTCCGCTACTCGCATATTCGTTACGAGTAGCGGGCGCAATGTAAGTCAATGGGAAATACTCGCTAAGTAGCGAGTAACCAAAAGCCCTACTTTTCGTGTGAGTAGCGAATAGTACTGCTTTTGGGTTACTCGCTACTTAGAGAGTATTTCCCATTGACTTACATTGCACCTGCTACTAGTAACAAATATGCAAGTAGTGGACAGTACTCACTAACAGCATAGCGAGTTAAAATAGTCAACTACTTGCTCTACACTAATAATCCCACACTTGTGAACTGCGCCTCACAGAATTTGGTTCTACATCCCCAGATTCACTTCACGTGCTTTGGGCACTTACTGGGCACTCTCCCAAGGAAACGTGAGAAGGCCCAGGGCATGCGTACATATGAAATTCATCTGGGGATGTACACCAGATTCAGTGAGCATGCCCGGGCAGCAGAGGCACAGTGCACAATAGAGGTATTAAATGTGAGATTGCCAGTCATGGCAATCAATCACAATGTGGGGGCATGCATAATTTGAAGAGGGAGCCAGACTAATCATCACTGAATCGAAGGCAAGTGCCACCCCTAGGCATGTAATACATTTACATGAGCGTAAAAAGAATTTTTTATGATAAATACAGGGAACTTTGGTCACACTGCTACTCTCTATAGTAGTGTGGCCTTTACCACTCTCTCTATATATATACAGTTAGGTCCAGAAATATTTGGACAGTGACACAAGTTTTATTTTAACAGTTTACAAAAACATGTTCAGAAATACAATTATATATATATATAATATGGGCTGAAAGTGCACACTCCCAGCTGCAATATGAGAGTTTTCACATCCAAATCGGAGAAAGGGTTTAGGAATCATAGCTCTGTAATGCATAGCCTCCTCTTTTTCAAGGGACCAAAAGTAATTGGACAAGGGACTCTAAGGGCTGCAATTAACTCTGAAGGCGTCTCCCTCGTTAACCTGTAATCAATGAAGTAGTTAAAAGGTCTGGGGTTGATTACAGGTGTGTGGTTTTGCATTTGGAAGTTGTTGCTGTGACCAGACAACATGCGGTGTAAGGAACTCTCAATTGAGGTGAAGCAGAACATCCTGAGGCTGAAAAAAAAGAAAAAAAATCCATCAGAGAGATAGCAGACATGCTTGGAGTAGCAAAATAAACAGTCGGGTACATTCTGAGAAAAAAGGAATTGACTGGTGAGCTTGGGAACTCAAAAAGGCCTGGGCGTCCACGGATGACAACAGTGGTGGATGATCGCCGCATACTTTCTTTGGTGAAGAAGAACCCGTTCACAACATCAACTGAAGTCCAGAACACTCTCAGTGAAGTAGGTGTATCTGTCTCTAAGTCAACAGTAAAGAGAAGACTACATGAAAGTAAATACAAAGGGTTCACATCTAGATGCAAACCATTCATCAATTCCAAAAATTGACAGGCCAGAGTTAAATTTGCTGAAAAACACCTCATGAAGCCAGCTCAGTTCTGGAAAAGTATTCTATGGACAGATGAGACAAAGATCAACCTGTACCAGAATGATGGGAAGAAAAAAGTTTGGAGAAGAAAGGGAACGGCACATGATCCAAGGCACACCACATCCTCTGTAAAACATGGTGGAGGCAATGTGATGGCATGGGCATGCATGGCTTTCAATGGCACTGGGTCACTTGTGTTTATTGATGACATAACAGCAGACAAGAGTAGCCGGATGAATTCTGAAGTGTACCGGGATATACTTTCAGCCCAGATTCAGCCAAATGCCGCAAAGTTGATCGGACGGCGCTTCATAGTACAGATGGACAATGACCCCAAGCATACAGCCAAAGCTACCCAGGAGTTCATGAGTGCAAAAAAGTGGAACATTCTGCAATGGCCAAGTCAATCACCAGATCTTAACCCAATTGAGCATGCATTTCACTTGCTCAAATCCAGACTTAAGACGGAAAGACCCACAAACAAGCAAGACCTGTAGGCTGTGGCTGTAAAGGCCTGGCAAAGCATTAAGAAGGAGGAAACCCAGCGTTTGGTGATGTCCATGGGTTCCAGACTTAAGGCAGTGATTGCCTCCAAAGGATTCACAACAAAATATTGAAAATAAAAATTTTTTTTTGGGGTTTGGTTTATTTGTCCAATTACTTTTGACCTCCTAAAATGTGGAGTGTTTGTAAAGAAATGTGTACAATTCCTACAATTTCTATCAGATATTTTTGTTCAAACCTTCAAATTAAACGTTACAATCTGCACTTGAATTCTGTTGTAGAGGTTTCATTTCAAATCCAATGTGGTGGCATGCAGAGCCCAACTCGCGAAAATTGTGTCACTGTCCAAATATTTCTGGACCTAACTGTATGTGCTAGCTATAGATGTCTTATTGCTGTAGAGAACAGTAAGGCTATGTGCCCACGGGGACAGTGTCCTGCGGATATATCCGCAAGACATTCCTCAGGTGCTCCCAGGAAACAGCACCACAACTTTTGTCTGTTTCCATGCTGCGGAATATCGTGCGGATATGGTGCGGGCTTTCTGCATTGAGGATACAGTACCATGGCTTCGGCACTGCATCCTCAATGCAGAACAAGTGCTGCAGTGATCGGGGTGCTCATACTTACCTCCGTCATGCAGCACCTCGCTTTCCGGCGGCCGGGTCACTGTCAGGCAGCGTCTGGTTCACTGTGCTGGAGGTGGGCGGGCCTGAACTAGCTCCGGCTGCCACATGACCGGAGCTCGTGCAGGCCCCGCCCACCTCTTCCTTCCTGTACCTGGCTGGATCCACCGCGCTGCCACTACACCGGACGGAGAAGTGACTCGGGTCTCTATCAAGGCAGGTAAGTATATGAGATCCTGCGGAGAAATCCGCAACAGTAATTGACATGCTGCAGATTTTTCCGCACGAAAATCCGCACGATTTCCGCTGCGGAAAAATCCGCAGCGTGGGCACAGCATTTCCCAAATGCCATAGAAATGGCTGGGGAGTAGCTGTGCTGCAGATTTCTGGAAAATCCGCGGCAAAATCCGCGAAAAATCCGCGGCAAAATCCGCGCATTTTCCGCAGCGTGGGCACATAGCCTAAGAAGGAGTCTGACTCTACGAAGGTCAATGAAGTCCAACGACATGGTCATACAGGCTTGTAATCTCAGAAATGGTCTGTAGTGCCACCTCTCCCCTTATAACTCGCATATCTTACCTGCATGCAAAGTACAATGGCGTGGCTCCAGAGACATTAGGTCTGTTTATATCTGCTCCACTGTCCAATAGACATGACACGGTCTAGAAGAAAATCAAAGAAGTACAAGAATGGAAGTTTAGTGCAAGCATGAATTATAGACTATGTAATGCTGCAAAATCCAGTACAGCTAATCTGCAATATTATGTCTTCATGGGGGTCATCCAGAAAGATTTTGTTGTCATCTATAAAAGAAATGCAATTTGCAATAATAATAAATAATTCTTAGTAGAAAATATGGTTATGGTTCCTAGTCTGCTAGCGCTTTTTTTCCAGTTTTATAATATACTTGCTTATACATATATGCCCATAGGATTATACATATCACAAGGAATCCATATGACACCTTAGGAGACCCTCTCCTCTCCCTCTGCTCTCACAGAAAGCTTCACACTGGTGGTTTAGTTCTGATGTTAGACAAATGCATGTGATGAGCGTGGACGATCCACACAATTGCAGAGGTTCACCAGCAGATGGCCCTAGCAGTCTGAAAACTGCATCTGAATGGTTGCTCTACTTCTACGTCGAAAATTAGAAGATATTTCAGGCCAACCAAAAAAAAAATTTCATGTACTGAGGTCACAGGTATTCTTACCCATGACTAATAAAGAATGGATGATCAAAGACGACTGGGCAGCAGTACAGTTAAACCTCGGGTTACGAGTAACTTGGTGTGCAAGTATTATTATTATTATAGCGCCATTTATTCCATGGCCCTTTACAAGTGAAAGAGGGTATATACGTAAAACAATCATTAACAGTACAAGACAGACTGGTATAGGAGGAGAGAGGACCCTGCCCGCGAGGGCTCACAGTCTACAGGGAATGGGTGATGGTACAATAGGTGAGGACAGAGCTGGTTGTGCAGTGGTCTACTGGACTGAGGGCTATTGTAGGTTGTAGGCTTGTTGGAAGAGGTGGGTCTTGAGGTTCCTCTCCTGAGTATTTTACTATACGAGCAAAGCTTGCTGTAAGTTTGTAACTCAAGTTTACAAGCAATCTTTGCTGTACGAGCAAATACTCACCGCACACACTTCCGGTTCCGCGATCTGACCTACTCTTGTAGTCCGCACAAACACGTACACAAACACGTACACAAACATGCACGCACACACACATATTATGCTCAACTTACCTTCCATTCCATCACCGGCCTCATGGTTCTTGTAGTTCGCAGGTACAGGATGTGTATCGGGTAACCATCGCGACGATGGAGGAACTTCTGATGTCAGTCGATTCTCAAAGGCAGCGCGCTGGCCAATCAGAGGCAAGCGGCTCATGCCTTTGACGTCAGCGCTCTGGCAGCGTAAGCTACAGCATCGGTCGCGATGGTTACTCGATACACATCCTGTACCGGCGAACTACAAGAACCGGGATGGTGGCGATGGAACGGAAGGTAAGGTGAGCATAATATGTGTGTGTGCGTGTGTTTGCGTGTTTGTGCATGTGTGGAATGGCACAATAGGGACATTGAACAAGTTGTGGAACGACTTGTCTGAGTTTCCATTATTTCCTATGGGAAATTTTGCTTTGCTAGACGAGTAACTTGGTTTACAAGCACACTCCCAGAACGGATTGTTCTCGTAAACCAAGGTTCCACTGTATTGTGTTTACTGCTTAACACCATCATCATGGGCGATGCCAAACCATAATGTACATTCCCATCAAGAAACTCAGGAGAGCCCCCTTACAATGGCAATCGACAGTCCCACTGACAATCACTTACTTTACACTAAATACCCCCATATATTTTGTCCATTATGCTTCTATTATCTACAAGTCAGCAATTAACAAAAGAAAAAAACAGGACAAATAATAAACATCAAATGCTAATGTCCTGAGAAACAAAAAAGAAAATGCATGTGTTACTTAAAGGGGTTTTCCCAAGAGAAAAAAAGTAAATTTTAATCAATGGATCTCGGAATAAATAGTTTTCACAATTGGATGTATTAACAAAAAAAAAAAAAAAAAAAAAGCTCCTGTGCCGAGATAATCTTATATATGTGCCCCGGCTTTGTGCTGTGTAATGGCCGTGTCTGACCGTACAGGGCTATGGTCTGATCATACCACATCTCCTGGGGAAAGGAGTAAGTAATAAAGTATATAAACATTACAGCATGGGATCGCAAATTATTCCTTTCTTTGAGGTAAAACAATTTTTAAAAACAGGCAGGGAAATGTTTTACCTCATAAAAAGAATCAGCTATGACCTCCTGCTGTAATATCTTTATTCTCTTATTCCCTCCCCTGCCCAGGAGATGTGGTATGATCAGACCATGTCCCTGTACGATCAGACACTGTCATTACACAGTACATAGTAGAGACACATATGAAATCTCAGCATAGGAACATTTTTTTTTTTTTTATACATCCAACTGTGGAAAATATTATGATTTTAAGATCTATAGATTAAAATTAACTTTAAAATCAACTTTGTTCATGGGAAAACCTTGTTAATGCTTGTAACAAGAGATGTCCTCTTTAGACGAGTTGCAAATATAAATCTATTCAAATTACTAATATACTTTTGATCACGGTCAAAGTCACACAGAGAAAAAAAAAACTCATAAATAAGCTTTACAAAGTAAGTAATATAACTTAAAGGAGTTGTCTAGGCATAATATATTGATGACCTATCCATAACATAGGTCATGAGAAACTGTGGAAAAAGAAGCGCAATAGAGTCTTACCCCAATATATACAGGGTGAGACAATGAGCAATACTACTCACCAAAAGGGGTTGTGAAAGTCACAACTCCTATAACAGCATGTAACTCCAAGCCACGGCAGCGGTCCCCATAAGGCAGATAACAGAGAGCAGTAGAGATGGGTTTCAAAGCCACGCCAATGACGAACAGATCATGAAAGCCTAAGATTAACGTTGCTTTATTTCATGCACAGGTCTACGCGTTTCAGGAGACTCAGCTCCCTTCCTCAGGACAAACTGGCAAAGAACATCAAAGATTTGATGTTCTTTGCCAGTTTGTCCTGAGGAAGGGAGTTGAGTCTCCTGAAACGCGTAGACCTGTGCATGAAATAAAGCAACATTAATCTTAAGCTTTCATGATCTGTTGGTCATTGGCGTGGCTTTGAAACCCATCTCTACTGCTCTCTGTTATCAATGTTTGATTGACAGTAGTGGTCCTGCACCACCAACGATCAGCTGTTATTTGCTCCAGCGGTGGGATGTAAACACCATGAATAGAACTGCAAAGTGCAATGTGTAGCAGCTGCTGCAGAGCATCTATCAAAAGAATAGTAGCTGGTCTGCAGTATCCTTCTGGGTATCTACCAGAAGGCCTAAAAGTTAGGCAACTACAGCCCAAGATGAACCAACAACAAATGACAAAGCAGTGTCAGGGGGGAAACAAAGTACATCCACGAATCAATATCTTGTAGAACCACCTTTAGCAGTAAGAACGTCAAGCAATGGTTCTCGATATGACTTCATTAGTCTCTCTCATTATTCTGGAGGAATTTTGGCCATCTCTTTACAACATTGCTTAATGTTTGTTGCGGTTTGTGGGCATTTGTTTATACACGGGCTCTCTTAAAGGAACTTTCCATCACTGCTCCTACTCACAGCAAACAGTGGAGCTCGCCAAATACAAACAGTGTTTAATATACACATTTAAGATTTGGCTTTGCTAGCCAACTGAAAAAGCAGAAATGTATTCAGTCAACACAAGACCACAAGTATTCAAATCCTATTATGCTTGAGATGACAAGACAACCAGTTGAACTGGCTAGTGGTCCTGAAAACTAAGCGTGTATATTATACAATGTTAGCATACAGCAAGCTGTACTGCTTATCGAAAGTTTGACCAGGGGTGGAATATCCCTCTGAGGTTCTACCACAGCATTTCAACAGGGTTGAGGTCTGGACACTAAGGCGGGCTTTGCACGTTGCAACATCGGTAACAATGTGTTACCGATGCTGCAGCGATAGTCCCGCCCCCGTCGCACGTTCGATATATAGTGAAAGCTGCCGTAGCGATTATTATCGCTACGGCAGCTTTACACGCACATACCTGCCGTGCGACGTCCCTCTGGCCGGCGACCCGCCTCCTTCCTTAGGGGGCGGGTCGTGCGGCGTCACAGTGACGTCACACGGCAGGCGGCCAATTGAAGTGGAGGGGCGGAGATGAGCAGGATGTAAACATCCCGCCCACCTCCGTCCTTCTCATTGCAGCCGGGAGGCAGGTAAGGTGAAGTTCCTCGCTCCTGCGGCTTCATACACAGCGATGTGTGCGGCCGCAGGAACGAGGAACTACATCGCACCTGTCGCTCCCCCGGCATTATGGAAATGTCGGAGGCTGCAGCGATGATACGATGACGACGATTTTGCGCTCGTTCATCGTATCATCTAGGATTTACACACTACGACATCGCAAGTGACGCCGGATGTGCGTCACTTTCGATTTGACCCCACCGACATCGCACCTGCGATGTCGTAGTGTGCAAAGCCCGCCTAAGGCCACATGAACACGCTGAGTATTTGATGATTTTTTTTACCTCAGTATTTGTAAAACAAAACCAGGAGTGGGTGAAGAATACAGAAGTGGTGCCCGTGCTTCTATTACACTTTTCCTCTGTTCCACTCCTGTTTTTGGCTTACAAATCCTGAGGTAAAAAACTCACCAAACACTCAATGTGAGTACATGGTCTAACTGCATGTGTCCTTAGAAATACTGAGGTAAAAAAACTCACTGAATACTTAATGTGAGTACATGGTCTAACAGATATTTCAAGACCTTGTTGGTTTTCTTTTTCATCCATTTTGATGTACATATGCTGGTGTTCTTGGGATCCTCGTCCTGCTGAATGACTCAGATTCAGATAAGCTTTAGCTTTGGATAGATGGCCTTACATCTCATTCTAGATTTTTGTATATACAGAAGTTCCTGGTTCAGTCAATGACTGCGAGGTTTCTAGGTTCTGTGGCATCAAAACATGCCGAAATCATCATCCCTCCACCACCGTGCTTGACAGTGATGTGATATGTAGTGTTTGGTGTTTTGCGCCAAACAAAGTTAAAAACATTATGGCTAAAAAATCTCCACTTTGGCCTCATCTGTCCAAAATACTTTGCTCCAGAAATCTTGTGGTTTGTTCAGAAGCAACTTTGCAAACTTTAGATATTGTGCCAGGTTAATTTTGAAAAGAAGAGCCTTTCTCCTGGCAACCTTACCAAACAATCCATGTGTGTTCAATCTTTTTCTAATTGTACAGTCATGAACTTGAACATTTATCATGCTAATTGAGGCCTTTAGAGTCTCAGCTGTAGACCTTGGGTATTTTTTATGCAACTTCTCTGTGCCTGGTAGTGTCTTACATTAGGGTGAACTAGCAGGGACGTCCACTACTAGAATGTGTGTCAACTGTCTTGAAGAGCTTCCCACTTGTGAATAATTTATGACAGAAGAATGATGAAAAATTATTTGGAAATGGCCTTATATCCATTCCCAGATTGAAGAGCAACCCAGTTGCTTCTCCAAAATTATTGATTATGTCTTTTCTACTTGGCGTTGTGTTAACAGAAGCCTGAATATTCCAGGCCAGCAAACTGATAAAACAATATACTTTAATGACAGCTTGACAACAATCATGTCAAAGAAACACAAAAGCATGAAGTCTACTCCAAACATTTGTGAGCTTGTTCTAAAGAGCTCACTTAATTTGAGATTGACTAAGATGCCACCTCTGTAACACTGCTAACTTATTCTACGATCAGCTGCGAGAGGCATTTTTGAAACGTGGAAGTATTTATGAACCACAGACAAATCTTTGTTTAGCGAATTCCAGGAGAATGCTAACGACTGCACTGTGTCAAGTGTACAATTTGGTGAAGGAGGTGGTTTTTCTGCGGTCAGGAGTCTAAGCATACATTCTCAGATGACCAACTTCACTGTCCTCCTCTGCATGGATCCTGCCTTTTTGCTGTGGCGTGCCTGCCCTTTACATGACAAGAAATTAGAAAAGAAAGCATATCGCAACGCTTGTCAGCTTAAGGGGCTAGCGTGCCGAAGCATTGATGGAGTCAGACTGCACCACACATCGCAAAGCTCAGACAAGACTTCACTGTCCTCTGTATGAGACATGTCTGCTCATACGCCTGTGAATCACTGGAAGGCAGCTCCAGTCCTATCAGGGACATCCTCATGTCATTCCGGGGCCTAGCTTGGAAGTAACAGTGCAGGAATCAGTGACTACATGACAAAAAAAGGTTTTATAACCCACACAAGGATGTGCTCATCGAATAGAATGTAGTAACAGTATATTAGACAAGTGATTGATAGGAAGAGATAGGACTTATCACAGCAGGTCGTAGTAGTGGAACACCCCTTTAACTTTTCACAATGCCAAGACATTTTGGATAAGTTAATGTTTCCAATTTTGTGGGAAAAGTCTTTTGTTCCTACATGGCTGCGACACAGTGTACAAAGCTAGGTCCATGAAGACATACTTGGGGGGCATCATGTGGCCAAACCTGACTGTCAGAGATCCTTAATGTCAACCTCATCAAAAACCTTTAGGATGGATTAGAATGGAGACTGAGAGCCCAGCCCTCTCATACAAGATCGGTGTCTGACCTCACAAATAATCTTCTGAATGAATGGGAAAATTCTCAAAATCTTGTAGAAAGCCTTCACAGAGTGGAAACTGCTTCAGCTGCTGGAATTAGAATGGGATGCCATAAAAGCTCCCGGTCATGTTAAGTTGGGGTGTTCCAATATGATTGTCCATTTTATATAAAGTGATCTATTAGTGGCTATTTCTATAACAATATACACACTTTATTGTATGTGTTGCCATATTCAGTTAGTCCATGCAGTCCCATGTGTTCACCCAGTACATGTATCTAACCAAACACCTGCAGTCACATGACATGTTGGGTCACATGGTTGACACCAAGCGCTATTAATGAACACCACCGACTATACTGGTATAAGATAGTACATGTATATTACAAAATGTATGGTTTCGGAATCTATACATATATACATCTAAAAAATAAAAACAGGGAGTTACTTATACATTAGAAAAGCACCTGCCTATTTGATACACTGTACAATATAGCACAACAGCATTTCTTCTTACAATTGTAAACCATTCATCTCAGATGAAATAAGACCTAGAAGCAGACATACCGTCTTGTGTCCATTTTGACAGGCGACGTGCAGTGCAGTCTGCCCCATGGCATCTTCCACATCCACATTGCTAACGTGCTGCACGAGGTCATGCAGGAGCTCTGTCCGGCCATTAACTGCCAGCCAATGAATCTATGAAAGGAGACAAGGAATGTCCATGAAAAACAAAATACAAAACCTACCACATCAGTTCTGAGTAGTGATGAGCAAGCACTACCCAGCTCATGTGCTCGGAACGAGCAAGTCAGACGCTTGGATGGGTTCAACTCAAGTACCAAGAATAAAGGAAGATCTTTTAGAAAAACTCAAGTTTCTTATTGACTTCCATTATACTCAGTCGAGCCCATCCAAGTGTCCAACTTGCTCGTTTTGCGTACCCGAGCTCGGCAGTGCTCGTTCATCACTAGTTCTCAGCACTTGTATCAGGAACTTAAAGGGCTAATCCTCTTTCAGAAAACTCTGGTCATCTCCCTGATTCTACAGCTGAGTCTCTCTGCTGCTACTCACGGTGTTAGGTACTAGCTACAGCGCTAACATCACATTGATAGCAGAGCAGACAATTAGTGACTTCAGCGGCTCTTAAGGCCCCGTCACACACAACGAGATCGCTAACGAGATCGCAGCTGAGTCACAGTTTCTGTGATGCTTTAACGATCCAGTTAGCGATCTCGTTATGTGTGACACCTACCAGCGATCAGGCCCCTGCGGTGAGATCGCTAGTCATTGCCGAATGGTCTGGACCATATTCTTCAAAGGTGATGTCCTGCTGGGCAGGACACATCGCTGTGTTTGATGCTGTTTGACAGGGTCCCAATGACTGCCGAGATCGTTATACAGGTCGCTACTGCAACCTGTATTGTTACTGCGTCGTTGGTAAGGTCTGACTGTGTGACATCTCACCAGCGACCTCCCAGCAACTTACCAGCGATCCTTATCAGGTGGAATTGTTGTCGGGATCGCTGGTAAGTCGTTGTGTGTGACTGGGCCTTTAGAGGGGCCTTCCGTCTACTCGGGCAGAGTCGCTTAGCTCACATATTGGTTGCAGCACTGTTGACAAGACTTTAGCGCAGCAAACAATAAAACGTTGGGAGCAGCAGTGAAGAACCAGCACTCGGCCCCGGGAGGGTGAGTAACTATTTAAAGGGAACCACCAGGTTTTTGCTATATGAAGTAAAGTCAGTGTCACTCTGGCACTAGGATGCTGTATCCAGGCATACCTGTTGTAGAAAGATTGTATCCTTGCTTGCTGCAAATTTGATTACAGATATTTCAGCAATCAAGCAACCCATCTTTCTACAACAGGTATGCATGGATTCAGCATCACATTGCCTGTATGGCACTGCCTTTACTTTAGATTGCAAAATCCTGGTGGTTAGTTCTCTTTAAATAAACTGCAGCTGGGGGAAAAAAAAATAGACCTTCTGAAAATGCAAAGTTTTTGGCTATTTTCACAATAAGGATGGAGATTGTGATACAGCTGGAGTTTAAAAAAATGAAATTACGTCTAATTGCACATGTATTATATTCACTTACTGCAGTCAGGCCCTCATTGTTGCAGATGTTGACATCTGCGTTATATTCCAGGAGTTTGCTCATGCATTTCTTCTGCCTGTAAGAATTATACACAAAGTTACCAATAGATAATGGGGAGTTCAGAGGTGACGCTGTGGGTCTGGTACAATACACATTGATGAGGTCTTCAAAATCCCACCCACACTTAGCAGAAAAGCTTAGATCCAGAGGCAGTAAGTCATCAACGTATTGAAACTTTACTATACAAGGGAGGATGCAAAAAAGTGTTTTGTGTCAAACCACATGCTGCAGTGACTGAAAAGAACCCTCTCAGCAATAGAAGGAAGAAAGGGAAGCTAACCCCTTCAGCCCCCGGGCACTTTCCGCTTTTCCGTTTTTTTTTTTTGCTCCCCTTCTATCCTAGAGCCGTAACTTTTTTATTTTTCCGTCAATCTTGCCATATGAGGGCTTGTTTTTTGCTGGAAGAGTTGTACTTTTAAATTATACCATACGTTTTACCATATAGTGTACTGGAAAACGGCAAAAAAAATCCAAGTGTGGAAAAACTACAAAAAAAGTGTGATTGCACAATAGTTTTTGGGATATTTTATTCACCATGTTCACTATATGGTAAAACTGATGTGTGGGTGTGATGCCTGAGGTCGGTGCGAGTTTGTAGACAGCAAACATGTATAGGTTTACTTGTATCTAAGGGGTTAAAAAAAATTCACAAGCTTGTCCAATAAAAGTGGCGCACTTTTTGCGCCATTTTCCGAAACCCGTAGAATTCAAATTTTTTGGGATCTATGGCTCAGTGAAGTCTTATTTTTTGCGTCTCAGGCTGACGTTTTTACGCAGATGCTACATTTTGATTGTCTGTTATTGCATTTTGCGCAAAACTTGCGGCGACCAAAAAACGTAATTTAGGCATTTGGAATTTTTTTGCCGCTACACCATTTACCAATCAGATTGATTAATTTTACATTTTGATAGATCGGGCAATTCTGAACACGGCGATACCAAATGTGTATATTTTTTATTTTTTTTAACCCTTTCATTTTCAATGGGGTGAAAGGGGGGTGATTTGAACTTTTAGGTTTTTTTTAATTTTTTTAAAACTTTTTTTTTCACTTTTTTTATTTTACTAGTCCCCCTAGGGAGCTATATGGATCAACAATCCAATCGCTCTGCCACATCTGCTGATCACAGCTATACAGCTGTAAACAGCAGATATGCTCACTTTCTGCTTCACTTGTCTTCGGGCAGAGTGAAACCGAAAGTAATTCATGTGATCACGCACGTGACTTCCGGTGGGGGCAGCGGTAAGTGAAAGTAATGGCCGCGCACATATACATCTCGCTGCCAGACTTTGGCAGCGAGATGTAAGGGGTTAAAAGTTGCAGACGGAAGCGATTCCACTTGTAACTTGCAGGCTAACATGTCAGATGTTAAAAACAGCTGATATGTGCGCGGATCCGTCATGGGTCGTGAAGGGGTTGAGGAGGCATGACATCCCAGTATGGGGAGAGCAAGATGGAAAAAGTGAGCTGTCAATTAGCGAAAACACTGACTGAGCAAGAGTCAAAAAAAAAACAAAACACATCGCTGTATTCTGAAATCCTAAACCTGTAAGGCGTAACCGTTATTTTATTTTTTTTATCTCATAAGTATTACACGGTTGTTTATTTTCATGTGTACTATTGATTTATCAGACAAATTTGCTTCTTTCTCTGCCAGAATTGATCAGTCATTATGAAAACTCCCATTACTGAGATAATAGATGGCAGTTGTTACTGATGAGATTTTATGTAGATAAAAGAGAAAAAAGGAGAGGCGGAGCTGTCTGTAGCTCCTCCCACTGTCTCTAGCTCCTCCCATCCTCCAAATCTCATCAGTAAGATCTACCATCTATCTCAGCACAAAGTTGCTTATCATCATGTGTACTATTGATTTATGAAATTCAAAATTAAAATGATGGGTACACTTTAAATTAAGATATCCCCTCAAACAGATCTTGAACACATACCCGTTTCGAGCCGCCAAATGCAGAGGTGTGCATCCTGAAATATCCTGATAGTTTGGATTGGCTCCTCTCTTCAGAAGCAAAACTAAACACTCCACAGAGCCACAACTGGAAAAACATCAACGAGTAAAGCTTCAAATAAAATTGGTGCATATTACTACTGTAAAGGCAAGTAAATAAATACGTTTCACAATATAAAATACTAGACTATGTTCTCATTTTGCTGCTCATGGAGTACCACTTTGTAATTACATGATATTGTTTGGTCAGTAATGCTGAAGAGATTTTCCAGAATCCACAAATCTTCACACCAAGGCAGTAAATGTAGTAAAATAAAACATTTTCCTAATGATTCCCCTGTTGTTCCGGTGCAGTCGCTCTGGTGCTTATCCTCTGCAGCAGTCCCATATACATTCTCTATACGACCACTGCAGTCATCCATTGACTATAGAGTCCACCTCAGCATCACCGCTGAGACCAGTGATTGGCTGCAGCGATCATATGGGTAGATAGCGTGACTGCGGCTAAGTAGCAAGTAGAAAATGATGAAGAGCACTGAAACGTGGCGGTGGAGCAACAGGAGGAATCCATACAGTAACACTTATTACATTACAACATTCACAGTGTTAAGGGAATATTTGGTTGATCCTGGAAGGAGAATTTAACAAGGTTGTCCGACATCTAAAACGCTCTTTATAAATGTCTATATTTACCTCTAACCACTTTTGTAATTTACTTTTAAATAGCCATTCTTGCCAATCTCTAAGTATACTTTTTTATTTTACTACTTGTGACATTTTGTTTAGGGGAATCTCAACCAAGAAGTCATCAGGAGCCACTTCTCCCTTCTATCACCCCACCTTGAACAGGAAACCATCATGACATGATGCTGTAATCACGTACTGCCATTTCTTTTATTGCCAATATCTGATGACATCAGGATTCAATAGCGCTAACAGAAGAGGTGATAGAAGTACAAGCCCACTGCTTACTTATCTAAAACAGAAGGTCATCAGGGGGCGGTGCTGCTGGTACTGTCAGGTACCAATGTCACTCACACTGCTTCTATCACCGTCCCCTGATGATGTCCTGTTTAAGAGAAACAAGCAGTGGGACAGCGCTGGCGTCACCTCTCCCAAAGCTTCTATCAGTGCTACTGTTACTGGATGTCATCAGATGGTGATCATGAAAACTGTGTTAAGGGTCGCACCATGCCTCCTAAGGATGACCTGTTCAGGGTGGGGTGATAAAAGGGAAAACTGATTGCAGGGCCACCGTCAAGTGATGTTCTGTTTGTGGCTCCCCTCAAATGAAATGTTGCAGGAAGTTAAAAAAAAACCAAAAACAAATAGAATCTAGCAGTATAAGGCCAATAGAAAGGAGTTTTACAATAAAGCAAGTTACAAAACTGATAAAGGGCATTTTAGGTATCGTCAGGATCGACCGTGGGTTTTTCCCACCCACAGGAATAAAGGACTCCTTTAAGAAACCCCCCCACCCCCCAAAATAAAAAACAAAAACAAAACAAAAAAAAAAACAGCATAAATTTGAAATCTATCTTACTTGGCAGCAATGTGAAGTAGACTTCGTTTTACTCTTCCAAAGGCATAGTTCACATCAAACTTAGAATTTGACAGCAACTCGAGAACAGATCTTAAAGAATATAAATAACTGTGGTAATAAAAGTATTATAAGACAATAGAAATATAAAACAATAGCATGCTACACCTGTATATAGAGACATGGACCGTACATCCAAAACTCATACTCTGATGTATTGTGGCAAAAATGTGCAAAAGCACTAATGCTGCTTTCACTCATCTGGTTTTTCCTATGCGACACAATCCGGCGCTTTGCAGAAAAACCGCAAACATTTTTTTTTGCCGCAGGTTGCGTTTTTTTTGCATAGACTTACATTAGTGCCGGATTGTCCTGCATGGGCTTGCGTTCGGTCCGGTTTTTGCCGCATGCGGCAGATTTAGCCGATGCGGCGGCCGGATGAAACGTTGCCTGGCACGTTTTTTGTCCGGCAAAAAAAAACGCATCCGGCCAATGCGGTGCGATTTGCAATGCATGCCTATGGACACCGCATGTGGCGTCCTGCGGCAAACACCGCATCCGGCCGCCGCATGTGGTTTCTTCCACTGCGCATGCTCAGTAGCCTGCCGCAAGCGGCAAAAACCGGACGGGCCGCATGTAAAAAACTTATGGAAAGGATGCGGTTTTGTCGCCGCATCCGCTACATAGGTTTTAGAGCCGGATTGGCCGGCTCTGCTAAAACCGGAGGTGTGAAAGCAGCCTAAGAGTTTTGTGGTGACGAAGGGCTTTGCCTGCAGCGTGGGTGCTATGAGGCAAGTGTGGCGCTCCCCCTGCTGATACGGTGCTGGTCGCTGCACTTGTAAGGGCAGGGACACACTCAGAGGTTCTCCGGGACGTGGCAGGGGGCGTAATTCAGTCTGATCAGAAAGTCAAACTAAGAACCTCAAAATTCATAACCACAAGAACTTAGTCCACTAAACCCCGCCCTTAAGACTGACCAGTACAATGCGAGTCTTACTGAATTGGGGCCCATGTCTCTATTCTACAATAGAATATACCACATCCCTATCTATATCCTCTACTAAAGCAGAAGGAGGTGAGAGCAGGTAAAGGATAAAGGTAACGTGGGAAAAGAGACCATGGTAAAATGTATTCCATTAGGCAGGGCTCACACTAGTGTGTGGTGCTCTGAATTACTGTTTTATTATAGGAACAAAACAAAAACAAAATAAATATAATATAATATAATTTAATATATATATATAATATATATATATATATATATATATATATATATATATATATATATATATATATATATATATATATATATATATATATATATATATATATTTATACACACACACTCAAAAAAAAAAAGATAAGGAAAGGTAAGTTTATCTTGCGGCATCTATTATTTTAACTGGGGAAAAAGTAGAACGTGTTTTTCGTGACTCCATGTCCTGCAAACACATCCATGTGACCAATCCAGCTTTGCCTTTCTAATGTCTTTCATAGTGACCCCCTCAGCCCCCATGTCAAATTTGTAGCCCACTGCCCACTGTCACATACCTGTGTTGATCAGCCATTACCATTGGCATCAAGGTGTAAACAGCCGTCTCATTATCTACAAAACACGAATAGACAGCACTAAGTAACATTATATAATATATAGGAGAATCACCATAGAAACACACCCTCAGCAGACGAGTGAACCCGAGCTGTATAGTTCAGAGGTCGTACTGGATACCTAGTGTCCGGGGCACGAACTCCAGCACAGACTTATCAAGGAAGCCCGAGTTTGTGTGCTCTTTGTATGCTAATAAAGTTTGTTGAAAGGCTGCAGCACAGCCAATCAACAAGCTTTTCGGCGTGGGGAAAATGCTGGTACACTGCTGTAAACACAATAAATAAATAAATAAAAAAAAAAACGACGTGAGGTTCCCCCTATTTTTGATCACCAGCACTGGTAAAGCAGATATCACTAGTGTCACGAAGAGATGATCACTGCCCAATAAATCACTATGATACATATATATCCCCGGGGGAGTGTACCCGTCCCCATGATACATATATATCCCCGGTGGATTGTACCCGTCCCCATGATGATACATATATATCCCCGGTGGAGTGTACCCGTCCCCATGATACATATATATCCCCGTGGGAGTGTACCCGTCCCCATGATACATATATATCCCCGTGGGAGTGAACCCATCCCCATGATACATATATATCCCCGGTGGATTGTACCCGTCCCCATGATACATATATATCCCCGGGGGAGTGTACCCGTCCCCATGATACATATATATCCCCGGTGGATTGTACCCGTCCCCATGATACATATATATCCCCGGGGGAGTGTACCCGTCCCCATGATACATATATATCCCCGGTGGAGTGTACCCGTCCCCATGATACATATATATCCCCGTGGGAGTGTACCCGTCCCCATGATACATATATATCCCCGGTGGAGTGTACCCGTCCCCATGATACATATATATCCCCGTGGGAGTGTACCCATCCCCATGATACATATATATCCCCGGGGGAGTGTACCCATCCCCATGATACATATATATCCCCGGGGGAGTGTACCCATCCCCATGATGCATATATATCCCCGGGGGAGTGTACCCGTCCCCATGATACATATATATCCCCGTGGGAGTGTACCCATCCCCATGATACATATATATCCCCGGGGAAGTGTACCCATTCCCATGATACATATATATCCCCGGGGAAGTGTACCCATCCCCATGATACATATATATCCCCGGGGGAGTGTACCCATCCCCATGATACATATATATCCCCGGGGAAGTGTACCCATCCCCATGATACATATATATCCCCGGGGAAGTGTACCCATCCCCATGATACATATATATCCCCGGGGGAGTGTACCCATCCCCATGATACATATATATCCCCGGGGAGGTGTACCCATCCCCATGATACATATATATCCCCGGGGGAGTGTACCCATCCCCATGATACATATATATCCCCGGGGGAGTGTACCCATCCCCATGATGCATATATATCCCCGGGGGAGTGTACCCATCCCCATGATGCATATATATCCCCGGGGGAGTGTACCCGTCCCCATGATACATATATATCCCCGTGGGAGTGTACCCATCCCCATGATACATATATATCCCCGGGGAAGTGTACCCATCCCCATGATACATATATATCCCCGGGGGAGTGTACCCATCCCCATGATACATATATATCCCCGGGGGAGTGTACCCATCCCCATGATACATATATATCCCCGGGGGAGTGTACCCATCCCCATGATACATATATATCCCCGGGGGAGTGTACCCATCCCCATGATGCATATATATCCCCGGGGGAGTGTACCCATCCCCATGATACATATATATCCCCGGGGGAGTGTACCCATCCCCATGATACATATATATCCCCGGGGGAGTGTACCCATCCCCATGATACATATATATCCCCGGGGGAGTGTACCCATCCCCATGATACATATATATCCCCGGGGGAGTGTACCCATCCCCATGATACATATATATCCCCGGGGGAGTGTACCCATCCCCATGATGCGTGTATATATAGTGTACCAGTCCCAATGATACTTAGATATCATCGGTGAAGTGTATCCATCCTCCATGAAACTTATATATATTATAGGGGAATGTACTCGTCCTCATGATGCGTATATATCACCGGTAAAGTGTACCCATCCCCCATGATATGTACAGTGCCTTGTGAAAGTATTCGGCCCCCTTGAATTTTTCAACCTTTTCCCACATTTCAGGCTTGAAACATAAAAGATAAAAAATGTATTGTTATGGTGAAGAATCAACAACAAGTGGGACACAATTGTGAAGGTGAATGCAATGTATTGCTTATTTTAAACCTTTGTAAAAAATATAAACTGAAAAGTGTGGCGTGCAATATTATTCATCTCCTTTACTTTCAGTGCAGCAAACTCACTCCAGAAGTTCATTGAGGATTTCTGAATGATCCAATGTTGTCCTAAATGACTGATGATAAATATAAGCCACCTGTGTGTAATCAAGTCTCCATATAAATGCACCTGCTCTGTGATAGTCTCATTGTTCTGTTTAAAGCGCAGATAGCATCATGAAGACCAAGGAACACAACAGGCAGGTCCATGATACTGTTGTGGAGAAGTTTAAAGCCGGATTTGGTTACAAAAATATTTCCACAACTTTAAACTTCCCAAGGAGCACTGTGTAAGCGATCATATTGAAATGGAAGGAGTATCATACCACTGCAAATCTACCAAGACCCGGCCGACCATCCAAATTTTCATCTCAAACAAGGAGAAGACTGATCAGAGATGCAGCCAAGAGGCCCATGATCACTCTGGATGAACTGCAGAGATCTACAGCTGAGGTGGGGGGAGTCTGTCCATAGGACAATAATCAGTCGTACACTGCACAAATCTGGCCTTTATGGAAGAGTGGCAAGAAGAAAGCCATTTCTCAAAGATATCCATAAAAAGTGTCGTTTACAGTTTTCCACAAGCCACCTGGGAGACACACCAAACATGTGGAAGAAGGTGCTCTGGTCAGATGAAACCAAAATCGAACTATTTGGGCACAATGCCAAACGATATGTTTGGCGTAAAAGCAACACAGCTCATCACCCTGAACACACCATCCCCACTGTCAAACATGCTGGTGGCAGCATCATGGTTTTGGCCTACTTTTCTTCAGCAGGGACAGGGAAGATGGTTACAATTGATGGGAAGATGGATGGAGCCAAATACAGGACCATTCTTGAAGAAAACCTGTTGGAGTCTGCAAAAGATCTGAGACTGGGACGGAGATTTGTCTTCCAACAAGACAATGATCCCAAACATAAAGCAAAATCTACAATGGAATGGTTCACAAATAAACGTATCCAGGTGTTAGAATGGCCAAGTTAAAGTCCAGACCTGAATCCAATCGAGAATCTGTGGAAAGAGCTGAAAACTGCTGTTCACAAACGCTCTCCATCCAACCTCACTCAGCTCGAGCTATTTGCAAAGGAAGAATGGGCCAGAATTTCAGCCTCTCAATGTGCAAAACTGATAGAGACATACCCCAAACGACTTGCAGCTGTAATCGCAGCAAAAGGTGGCGCTACAAAGTATTAACTTAAAGGGGACGAATAATATTGCACGCCCCAATTTTCAGTTATTTATTTTTTATAAAAGTTTAAAATAAGCAATAAATATCGTTCACCTTCACAATTGTGTTCCACTTGTTGTTGATTCTTTACCATAACATTAAAATTTGTATCTATGTTTGAAGCCTGAAATGTGGGAAAAGGTTGAAAAATTCAAAGGGGCTGAATACTTTCGCAAGGCACTGTATATATCACCGGGGGAGTGTACCCGTCTACCCCCATGATGCTTATGGATAGAGTACCTGTTGCACCCATGGTACTGATGCATAGCGTGCCCGTCTCCCGTGATCCTGATGCATAGCGTACCCGTCCCCCGTGATACTGATGTATAGCGTACCCGTCCCCCGTGATACTGATGTATAATGTACCCATCCCCCGTGATACTGATGTATAATGTACCCATCCCCTGTGATACTGATGTATAATGTACCCATCCCCTGTGATACTGATGTATAATGTACCCATCCCCTGTGATACTGATGCATAATGTACCCATCCCCTGTGATACTGATGCATAGTGTACCCATCCCCTGTGATACTGATGCATAGTGTACCCATCCCCTGTGATACTGATGCATAGTGTACCCGTCCCCCGTGATACTGATGTATAATGTACCCATCCCCTGTGATACTGATGTATAGTGCACCCGTCCCCTGTAATACTGATGCATAGTGTACCCGTCCCCCGTGATACTGATGTACAGTTAGGTCCAGAAATATTTGGACAGTGACACAATTTTCGCGAGTTGGGCTCTGCTTGCCACCACATTGGATTTGAAATGAAACCTCTACAACAGAATTCAAGTGCAGATTGTAACGTTTAATTTGAAGGTTTGAACAAAAATATCTGATAGAAATTGTAGGAATTGTACACATTTCTTTACAAACACTCCACATTTTAGGAGGTCAAAAGTAATTGGACAAATAAACCAAACCCAAACAAAATATTTTTATTTTCAATATTTTGTTGCGAATCCTTTGGAGGCAATCACTGCCTTAAGTCTGGAACCCATGGACATCACCAAACGCTGGGTTTCCTCCTTCTTAATGCTTTGCCAGGCCTTTACAGCCGCAGCCTTCAGGTCTTGCTTGTTTGTGGGTCTTTCCGTCTTAAGTCTGGGTTTGAGCAAGTGAAATGCATGCTCAATTGGGTTAAGATCTGGTGATTGACTTGGCCATTGCAGAATGTTCCACTTTTTTGCACTCATGAACTCCTGGGTAGCTTTGGCTGTATGCTTGGGGTCATTGTCCATCAGTACTATGAAGCGCCGTCCGATCAACTTTGCAGCATTTGGCTGAATCTGGGCTGAAAGTATATCCCGGTACACTTCAGAATTCATCCGGCTACTCTTGTCTGCTGTTATGTCATCAATAAACACAAGGGACCCAGTGCCATTGAAAGCCATGCATGCCCATGCCATCACGTTGCCTCCACCATGTTTTACAGAGGATGTGGTGTGCCTTGGATCATGTGCCATTCCCTTTCTTCTCCAAACTTTTTTCTTCCCATCATTCTGGTACAGGTTGATCTTAGTCTCATCTGTCCATAGAATACTTTTCCGGAACTGAGCTGGCTTCATGAGGTGTTTTTCAGCAAATTTAACTCTGGCCTGTCTATTTTTGGAATTGATGAATGGTTTGCATCTAGATGTGAACCCTTTGTATTTACTTTCATGGAGTCTTCTCTTTACTGTTGACTTAGAGACAGATACACCTACTTCACTGAGAGTGTTCTGGACTTCAGTTGATGTTGTGAACGGGTTCTTCTTCACCAAAGAAAGTATGCGGCGATCATCCACCACTGTTGTCATCCGTGGACGCCCAGGCCTTTTTGAGTTCCCAAGCTCACCAGTCAATTCCTTTTTTCTCAGAATGTACCCGACTGTTGATTTTGCTACTCCAAGCATGTCTGCTATCTCTCTGATGGATTTTTTCTTTTTTTTCAGCCTCAGGATGTTCTGCTTCACCTCAATTGAGAGTTCCTTAGACCGCATGTTGTCTGGTCACAGCAACAGCTTCCAGATGCAAAACCACACACCTGTAATCAACCCCAGACCTTTTAACTACTTCATTGATTACAGGTTAACGAGGGAGACGCCTTCAGAGTTAATTGCAGCCCTTAGAGTCCCTTGTCCAATTACTTTTGGTCCCTTGAAAAAGAGGAGGCTATGCATTACATAGCTATGATTCCTAAACCCTTTCTCCGATTTGGATGTGAAAACTCTCATATTGCAGCTGGGAGTGTGCACTTTCAGCCCATATTATATATATAATTGTATTTCTGAACATGTTTTTGTAAACAGCTAAAATAACAAAACTTGTGTCACTGTCCAAATATTTCTGGACCTAACTGTATAGTGTACCCGTCCCCCGTGATACTGATTTATAGTGTGCCCGTCCCCCGTGATACTGATGTATAGTGTACCCGTCCCCCGTGATACTGATGTATAGTGTGCCCGTCCCCTGTGATACTGATGCATAGTGTGCCCGTCCCCCGTGATCCTGATGCATAGTGTGCCCGTCCCCCGTGATCCTGATGCATAGTGTGCCCGTCCCCCGTGATCCTGATGCATAGTGTGCCCGTCCCCCGTGATACTGATGCATAGTGTGCCCGTCCCCTGTGATACTGATGTATAGTGTACCCGTCCCCCGTGATACTGATGTATAGTGTACCCGTCCCCCGTGATACTGATGTATAATGTACCCATCCCATGTGATACTGATGTATAATGTACCCATCCCATGTGATACTGATGTATAATGTACCCATCCCATGTGATACTGATGTATAGTGTACCCGTCCCCCGTGATACTGATGTATAGTGTACCCGTCCCCCGTGATACTGATGTATAGTGTACCCGTCCCCTGTGATACTGATGTATAGTGTACCCGTCCCATGTCATACTGATGTATAGTGTACCCATCCCCTGTGATACTGATGTATAATGTACCCATCCCATGTCATACTGATGTATAGTGTACCCATCCCCTGTGATACTGATGTATAATGTACCCATCCCCTGTGATACTGATGTATAGTGTACCCGTCCCCTGTGATACTGATGTATAGTGTACCCGTCCCCTGTGATACTGATGTATAATGTACCCATCCCCTGTGATACTGATGTATAGTGTACCCGTCCCCTGTGATACTGATGTATAGTGTACCCGTCCCATGTGATACTGATGTATAGTGTACCCGTCCCCTGTGATACTGATGTATAGTGTACCCGTCCCCTGTGATACTGATGTATAGTGTACCCGTCCCCTGTGATACTGATGTATAGTGTACCCGTCCCCTGTGATTCTGATGTATAATGTACCCGTCCCATGTGATACTGATGTATAGTGTACCCGTCCCCTGTGATACTGATGTATAGTGTACCCATCCCCTGTGATACTGATGTATAGTGTACCCATCCCCTGTGATACTGATGCCTAGTGTACCCGTCCCCCGTGATACTGATGTATAGTGTACCCATCCCCTGTGATACTGATGCCTAGTGTACCCGTCCCCCGTGATACTGATGTATAATGTACCCATCCCCTGTGATACTGATGTATAGTGTACCCGTCCCCTGTGATACTGATGTATAGTGTACCCGTCCCCTGTGATACTGATGTATAATGTACCCATCCCCTGTGATACTGATGTATAGTGTACCCGTCCCCTGTGATACTGATGTATAGTGTACCCGTCCCATGTGATACTGATGTATAGTGTACCCGTCCCCTGTGATACTGATGTATAGTGTACCCGTCCCCTGTGATACTGATGTATAGTGTACCCGTCCCCTGTGATTCTGATGTATAATGTACCCGTCCCATGTGATACTGATGTATAGTGTACCCGTCCCCTGTGATACTGATGTATAGTGTACCCATCCCCTGTGATACTGATGCCTAGTGTACCCGTCCCCCGTGACACTGATGTATAGTGTACCCGTCCCCTGTGATACTGATGCCTAGTGTACCCGTCCCCCGTGATACTGATGTATAATGTACCCATCCCCTGTGATACTGATGTATAGTGTACCCGTCCCCTGTGATACTGATGTATAGTGTACCCGTCCCCTGTGATACTGATGTATAGTGTACCCGTCCCCTGTGATACTGATGTATAGTGTACCCGTCCCCCGTGATACTGATGTATAGTGTACCCGTCCCCTGTGATACTGATGTATAATGTACCCATCCCCTGTGATACTGATGTATAGTGTACCCGTCCCCTGTGATACTGATGTATAGTGTACCCGTCCCCTGTGATACTGATGTATAGTGTACCCGTCCCCTGTGATACTGATGTATAGTGTACCCGTCCCCTGTGATACTGATGTATAGTGTACCCGTCCCCTGTGATACTGATGTATAGTGTACCCGTCCCCTGTGATACTGATGTATAGTGTACCCGTCCCCTGTGATACTGATGTATAGTGTACCCGTCCCCTGTGATACTGATGTATAGTGTACCCGTCCCCTGTGATTCTGATGTATAATGTACCCATCCCATGTGATACTGATGTATAGTGTGCCCGTCCCCCGTGATACTGATGTATAGTGTACCCGTCCCCTGTGATACTGATGTATAGTGTACCCGTCTCCTGTGATACTGATGTATAGTGTACCCGTCCCCTGTGATACTGATGTATAGTGTACCCGTCCCCTGTGATACTGATGTATAGTGTACCCGTCCCCTGTGATACTGATGTATAGTGTACCCGTCCCCTGTGATACTGATGTATAGTGTACCCGTCCCCTGTGATACTGATGTATAGTGTACCCGTCCCCTGTGATTCTGATGTATAGTGTACCCATCCCATGTGATACTGATGTATAGTGTGCCCGTCCCCCGTGATACTGATGTATAGTGTACCCGTCCCCCGTGATACTGATGTATAGTGCACCCGTCCCCTGTGATACTGATGTATAGTGTACCCGTCCCCTGTGATACTGATGTATAATGTACCCGTCCCCCGTGATACTGATGTATAATGTACCCATCCCATGTGATACTGATGTATAGTGCACCCGTCCCCTGTGATTCTGATGTATAGTGTACCCGTCCCCTGTGATACTGATGTATAATGTACCCGTCCCCCGTGATACTGATGTATAATGTACCCATCCCATGTGATACTGATGTATAGTGCACCCGTCCCCTGTGATACTGATGTATAGTGTACCCATCCCCTGTGATACTGATGTATAATGTACCCATCCCATGTGATACTGATGTATAGTGTACCCGTCCCCTGTGATACTGATGTATAGTGTACGCGTCCCCTGTGATTCTGATGTATAATGTACCCATCCCATGTGATACTGATGTATAGTGTACCCGTCCCCTGTGATACTGATGTATAGTGCACCCGTCCCCTGTAATACTGATGTATAGTGTACCCGTCTCCTGTGATACTGATGTATAATGTACCCATCCCATGTGATACTGATGTATAGTGTACCCGTCCCCTGTGATACTGATGTATAGTGTACCCGTCCCCTGTGATACTGATGTATAGTGTACCCGTCCCCTGTGATACTGATGTATAGTGTACGCGTCCCCTGTGATACTGATGTATAGTGTACGCGTCCCCTGTGATTCTGATGTATAATGTACCCGTCCCCTGTGATACTGATGTATAGTGTACCCGTCCCCTGTGATACTGATGTATAGTGTACGCGTCCCCTGTGATACTGATGTATAGTGTACGCGTCCCCTGTGATACTGATGTATAATGTACCCATCCCATGTGATACTGATGTATAGTGCACCCATTACCACCCCATGATGTGTACCTATACCAGACCAGTGCCTTACAGGGTCCCCACTATACACATCCCTTATGAGGACATGACATCATGTACAGATCCCTATACATGGCAGTACGCTTCCATTACCTTCCGGGAGCTCCACGGTGCGGGCTCGGCGCAGGGATCGGGTCAGTCGGTTGAGCTGCTCCATGGCTCTCTCCATACTAGGGGAGCGCAGCCCCCAATAGACAATCCAGCGCCCCCGGGTGAGGAGGACCTGACAGCTCTGGGGTAGGACAAGGAAGTGCTGGAGCACCCAGCTGTCACACCCGGGGCACGGCTGCGCTGTAGGTGACAGGACAGTAGGGGGCGGCACCAGCAGTGCCGCTCCTCACAGCCATCCTGACACCGCGCCGTAACCTACTGAGCCGGTTATTGCTGCTGTGTGCACAACACACTGAGCCGCGCGGCTTCCGACCTGCGCTGTTCTCTTGTTCTGAGGCCTTCTGGGAACTGTAGTCATTATTGTGAGCGCAGGTGGGAATATACTAACGCCTCCCTTCTGTCCGGACTACAATACCCACAATCCACTGCGAGCTATGGTTACTAAGGGTGTTCCTGAAATGTTTGTGTGGTGATGTCTTCTGTCTGTGTGTTCAGCATGGTGTTCTGCTTCCTCCTGCGTCCACACTGGGCCACTGATATTCATAGGACGTAAAGTGCGAGGTCTCATCACTGTTCTAGCATCTGCCCAGGACATGTCCAATATTACAGCAACAAGCCATGGTCTCCAACAGTGGGAGAAGTTTTCCCCTTGTGGTCCTGGACCCGTAATATGAGCGCACATATACGCTGGCGATAGACCAGATTCAGTCTAATGCGGGCGTCACACGAGATGATCTATCGTGCGATATGTCGTCGGGGTCACGGTTTTTGTGACGCACATCCGGCATCGTTTGCGACGTCGTTTCGTGTGACACCTTCGAGCGTCTCAGAACGATTGCAAATCGGTTACAAATCGTGTATCATTTACACGTCGTTTATTTTTAAAAAATTGTTTTTTCTTCTGTGCGCCAGTTGTTCATCATACCCGGGGCAGCACACATCGCTCCATGTGACACCCCGGGAACGATGAACTGCAGCTTACCTGCGTCCGCCGGCAATGCGAAGGAAGGAGGTGGGCGGGATGTTTACGTCCCGCTCATCTCCGCCCCTCCGCTTCTATTGACCGGCCGCTGTGTGACGTCGCTGTGACGCCGAACGTCCCTCCCCCTTGAGGAAGTGGATGTTCGCCGCCCACAGTGACGTCGCTCAGCAGGTAAGGGCGTGTGACGGGGGTTTAATGACTTTGTGCGCCACGGGCAACTAATTGCCCGTGACGCACAAACGACGGGGGCGGGTACGATCGCACAATAGATCGTATCATGTGACGCCCGCATAAGGCTACATTCCCACGACCATTCCATTTTTGCGGTCCACAAAAAATGGTCCTGTTTTTCCATGGATGCATCCGTGTGGTATCTGTGTGACAACCGCATCTGTCCCGTTCCGTTCAGTATATGGTATAGGCGGACAGCAAAAAAAAATGGAAGCAGAGTTACATACAATTCAGGGTATCTGGCCAGATGCTGGTCCCCATATAAAGTCTATGAGGAACAGAATCTGAGGCAAAGGGGTAGGAGCAGGGGTGGGATTCAGCCGGTTCTGTCCGGTTCTGGAGAACCGATTGTTGAAATAGCAGCCGGTTCCCAGAACCGGCAAGAAACAGCTCCGGCGACACGGTTCCAGTATTCATTTGTGTTAGTGTCTTTAATAGTGATGTGTCGGTCGCGAACGATCCAACACAAAGATCTGGCTCCCTGCAGTGACAGACAGGAGACGAATCCCTCAAGTGAGCCACTAAAATCGCTAAATGGCTCTTTTCGCCGCTGAAACCGCGCCCACTCGCGTCTAAACCCCGCCCACTCTAATTGATTTCTTGTAAGCGGGCGGGGTTTAGCCTCGGGTGGGCGGGGTTTTGGCGGCATTACTATAATCTTAAATATATGTTCACCCCAGGGTGAACACATATTTAATAAGGAGCCGAGAACGATCTGAAAGATCCGGCTCTTTTTGGTGAGCGGAGCCATGAGAACCGGATCACCAAAATGAGCCGGACTTCCCATCACTAGTCTTTAAGACTCTAACACAAATGAATCCCCATACCTCCGCGTTGCACTTTCAAGTTCAGTGGAGCCTGTCTGCTCCCTGACCTGGCGTGCAGCGACGCGCTGACGCTGCAGAGAGGTCACAGCAGCGTGGAGAGGTAACTCCTCCTGCTGCCGTCTGTCAGCATGCAGAGTGCCGCGGAGGACGGAAGACACAGGAGAGGCCGCCGGTGCTTATAGCAGGTAAGCACTCAGTGAGCCGAAAATGCAGGGAGCAGGGAGAGGAGCCGCATTAAGATGGCAGCTATATGTGACTATATGGGGAGAGGAGGCCATGTAAGATGGCAGCTATATGGGGAGAGGAGGCTATATATGATGGGAGCTATATGTGGCTAAATGGGGAGAGGAGGCCATATAAGATGGCAGCTATATGTTGCTATATGGGGAGAGGAGGCCATATATGATGGGAGCTATATGTGGCTATATGGGGAGAAGAGGCCATATAAGATGGGAGCTATATGTGGCTATATGGGGAGAGGAGGCCATATAAGATGGGAGCTTTATGTGGCTATATGGGGAGAGGAGGCCATATAAGATGGGAGCTATATGTGGCTATATGGGGAGAGGCCACATAAGATGGGAGCTATATGTGGCTATATGGGGAGAGGAGGCCATATAAGATGGGAGCTATATGTGGCTATATGGGGAGAGGCCACATAAGATGGGAGCTATATGGGGAGAGGGGCCACATAAGATGGGAGCTATATGGGAAAATGAGCCATATGGGACAGGATCTGCAGGGGGAAAAGGAGCACATGAGATGAGATCTGCTGGGGAAAGAGGCCATAATGGGATGGGATCTGCAGGGGGAAAGAGGCCATAACGGGATGGCATCTGCAGGGGAAAGAGACCATAACGGGATGGGATCTGCAGGGGAAAAAGGCCATAATGGGATGGGATCTGCAGGGGGAAAGAGGCCATAATGGGATGGGATCTGCAGGGGGAAAGAGGCCATAATGGGATGGGATCTGCAGGGGGAAAGAAGCCATAATGGGATGGGATCTGCAGGGGAAAAGAGGCCATAATGGGATGGGTTCTGCAGGCGCAAAGAGGCCATAATGGGATGGGATTTGCAGGGGAAAGAGGCCATAATGGGATGGGATCTGCAAGGGAAAGAGGCCATAATGAGATGGGATCTGCAGGGGAAAGAGACCACATGGGATGAGATCTGTATGGGGAAGGTCGTCCGTTCCAATTTTAGCAGGGCTCCTTTAGTAATAATTTTTAAAAACTGTAGAAAAATCATTTAATACAATATGACTGACAGTGACTGGAACAACTGGTACTGGACAGGAGAGTGAAGGTATAGGAGGGGAAGGAGATTTTACTTTAAATTACTTGTATTTTTTAGTTGAGGAAAGTGCATGAAAATGGGTGTGGCTAACAAAATGGGTGTGGATACAGAATGGGTGTGGTTTTCAAAGGGGCGGGGTTTACAGAGAACCTGTTGTTAAAAATTTGAATCCCACCCCTGGGTAGGAGCAAGCGCTACGTACTCACCGATCACCGACATGGCTGTCACACTGCTCCCGCGGCAGCTCTTTGTTCTTCCCGAGCCAGCCGCTCATTAGACTCATATATATTCACTACTCCCCCCATCTGTGATTGGTTACAGCCAGACGTGGCCCCACGCTGAGTGACAGCTGTCTGACTGCAACCAATCACAGCCGCCGGTGGGCGGGTGTATATCGTACAGTACAATAAATGAATAAATAATTTAAAAAAACGGCGTGCAGTCCCCCCAATTTTGATACCAGCCAAGATAAAGCCTCACAGCTGCTGGCTGGTATTCCCAGGCTCAAGACCCACGTTATTGGGGGCCCCCCAGCCTAAAAATATCAGCCAGCAGCCAGTCAGAGATGCCACATCCATTCGATGCAACAGTCCTGGGACTTTACCCGGCTCATCCGAATGTCCTGGTGCGGTGGCAAATGGGGTAATATATGGGGTTGTTACCAGCTGTGTAATGCCACCTGGCATCAAGCCCAGAGGTTTAGTGATGTCACGGCGTCTATAAGATACCCGACATTACTAACCCAGTCAGTAATAAAAAAAAAATAGATGAGAAACAAATTTTTATTTGAAAAAACACTCCCCAACACATTCCCTCTTTCACCAATTTATTGGAAAGAAGAAACAAATCCAATAAAGGGAATTTAAATAAAATAAAATTTTGAATAAAATCCAATAAAGGAGGTTAGCTAGGTACATTATCTGCAGAGATGATCGTCGCTGTACTTGTGAAGTCAGCGCTCGTCACTGACTTCCATTACAGCTGCGTTCACAAGCGAAGTCTTGCGTGAACCTCTGACGTCATCACTCGTCAGAATCTCGGGCCGCTCGCGAGACTTGATGGAAGTCAGTGACAAGCGCTGACATCAGGAGAGCAACAGACTTCATCACTGCAGGTAATGAACTTTACTAACCTCCTAATGTCGGCACTCGTCATCCCCGCAGCTGCTGACACTGCTGTGCAGGCAGATGCTGACATGCTGCAGTGCGGGCAGATGCTGACACGCTGCAGTGCGGGCAGCCGCGGGGCTGGCGCAGGAGCGGAACACAGACTGCAAGGGCACCCGACGGAAGTCACACAGAAGTGCTTCCGTGTGGCTTCCGGGGATTTTGCGGAACCATTGACTTGTATTGAGTCACGGTCCGTTATTACGGAATAGAATAGGACATGTTCCATAATAACGGTATGGACATACGGCATGCAATGTTTTTTTGTAGGAACTGATGCACACGGAAGTGCTTCCGTGTGACATTCGATCCTACACAAAAGACATTAAAAAGATGGTCCTGTCAGTAGGTCCACAAAAAAACAGGAACTGAACAGGACAGACAGAATGAGCCCTAAGGGCACGGTTCCACTTGCGTTTTGCACGGACAAGTTAAATCCGATAAAACATCAAACTGCACTCTCACCAGTGCAAAACTATGGAGTAGTGTCCATCTGCAATTGATATCTCATGCCACAGCAGCATGCAGAATGAATTGCAGCATCCTCCATTTGGCAGCAATTCTCTACTTACGCACTCCCATACAAGTCTATGGGAGCGTGTGAGACATCGCACTGCACTCGCATGTCATCCGACCGCAGTCTGATATACTCAAGGACAGGCGACGGAGGAGATGGGAAGAAAGTGCTCCCACACTCTTCTCCGCACCTGTCACAGACGCATGACCCGACCTGGGCTGATGCTCGCAGCAGAGGGTCATTAGCATATCGCTTCCGATGTTCTCGCTTCACAGCTATACGCTAGGGGAACCGTATCATAAGACTTGGGTCACACAGAGGACCTAATTTCATTATTGGAATTGCGGCTTTTTGTGTGTTTTTCGCTTGTTTTTCTATTTCGGGCTGGAGTACATTTGCCCAAAAATATTGTGACATTTTAAAAAGTCGCTGTTGAAACAGTATAAGGTATGTTCACACACTGCGTTTTTACCTACTTTTTTGATGCAGAAATTTTTTGAGAAAGTGGTTGTACCTTTCTGCAGACATTTCCCAGCAAAACCTATGGAAGAAAGAATCAGCTGTGCGCACACTGCATTTTTTTCTTAAGAAAATTCTTTTCAGTATTTTCTTAAGAAAAAGAATGAGCAAGTCACTTCTTTTCTGCAGCTAACTGCGTTATTCCCTCCATTGACTGTAATGTAATCATGAAATAGCGCAGGAAATAACGCAGGCAGCAAATTATGTGCGTTTCATTGCGTTTCCTGCGTTATTCCCGTGTTATTTCACGTTTCTCAGGACATAATGTTCATCACTGCCTGCGTTTTGCAGGGAAGTGATGTCATTCTGACAGGGAGAGGAAGCGGAGCAGAGAGTAAACACACACAGATCACACTCACACACAGACACAGACCTATAGAATGCACATAGAAATCAAACGTACATATTAAAAATAAAAAAACAAAAAAAAGTGTCCTCCGCCGTATTTTTACCATCCAGCCGAGGTAAACACACAGCGACGCCCGGTATTCTCAGGCTGGGGAGGACGAGGGCCAGGGTTAATGCCTCCCCACCCCCCCTCCAGCAGCCGAGAATATCAGCCCGCAGCTGCCCTGGGACTGTCGCATCCATTATGTGTCCCCGGCTCTTCCAGATTGCCGTGATGCGGTGGCAATCAAGGTAATATAACGAGTTAATGTTAGCTATGCGCTGCCACTAAGTCCAGGCTTAATCATTGCAGCGTCTGTGAAACAGCTTTCATGATTAACTCGTAAGTAAAGTGAATAAACACACACACCGAAAAATCCTTTATTTTAAATAAAATAACAAAAAAGCCCCCTCTTTCACCATTTTATTAAACCCCCAAACACACAGCTCCGGCGTAATCCACCGAGGTTCCACGACGCTTCCATCCAGCCGCGACTGACAGATACTCAATGCAGCCTCGTAACGAGCCCGCAGAGGTAACCACAGGTCATTTCTCACTGTCAGTAATGTGAACACACTGCCGCTCGCGAGAACTGCAGTGTGTCCTCACAGGAACTCTATCGATTCTCTATCTATCTACCTACCTATCTATCTATCTACCTACCTATTATCTATCTATCTATCTATCTATCCATTCATTATTTATCTATCTATCCATTATCTATCTAGCAATCTATCTCTTCATCTATCCATCTTTCTATCTATCCATCTATCCATTATCTATTCATCTATCCATCTATCTATCTATCCATCTATCCATTATCTATTCATCTATCCCTCTATCTATCTATCCATCCATTATCTATTCATCTATCCATCTTTCTATCTATCTATCTATCCATTATATATTTATCTATCTATATATCTATCTATCTATCCATTATTTATTTATCTATCTATCCATTAGCTATCTATCTGTCACGCTCCCCGGGTCCTCTGCTCCCCTCCCCGGGTCCTCTGCTCCGCTCCCCGGGTCCTCGGCTCCGCTCCCCGGCTCACCTGCCACGCTTCCCGCTCTCCAGCCTCCGGTGTCCTCGCTCCCCAGGCCCCCTGGTCCCCGCTCCCGGCGCCCGTCGGCTTCCCAGTCCCTGGCCGGCTCTCCTGCGTCCTCCTCTCAGCTTCCTGCCATGGCTTCTGGCACCCGGGCCGCGCGCATGCGCATTAGGGCGCGCGCGCGGTCACTGACCCTTTCTTAAAGGGCCAGTGTCCACTGACAGGAAATGAGGCACACAGGTACAGGGTATATAGGGGGTTAATGTCCAAGGGAGCGGGGCCTGTTCTTCGTGTTTTCCCAAGCTAGGAGTCAGGTCTCCTTGTGTTCTGTGAGATACTTACTTCTCTGTCTTCTAGAGCCGATCCTGCATCGCCATCCGGTCCTGCTGTGTCTCGAACCCCGAACGCTGCCCATCTGCCATCCTGACAGTCCGTACCATCTCGGTTCCCTGCGGTGACCCGTCATCTTGCTCCAACGGTTCCGGACCCCGCCTGACATCATCTCGGCTTCCGAACCTGAGCTCCGTCACCCGGACCACCATCAGTAACCTCGTGGTCCCAGGGACTTCTCCATTGTGTTCCAGTGCACGGACTGTCCTGCTACCTAAAGTGCTCCGGCTACCGAACTCCTTTCCCTCAACGGGGAGTTCGGCCCAGTGGATCCACCTCCCGGGTCTGCCCGTCCATCTGGCCCTAACACTATCTATCTATTCATCTATCCATCTTTCTAACTATCCATCTATTCATCTATCCATCTTTCTATCTATCTATCCATCTATCTATCTATCTATCGAATATCTATTATCTATATTATTTATCGCTGTTAAAGCATTAAAAAACGCAGGGTCCAACCTGCAAACAAACGCACCAAAACGTGGTAAAAACGCATGCGTTTTTTGGTGTGTTATTGGTGTATTTTTAACGCAGGTGCGCTAATCCTTCACTCAAGAAATTTCTTAAGAAATGTATTAAGAAAAATCCTTTTTCTAGTGCGCACAGAGCCTAAGGCCCCCTTCAGGCGTCCGTGTTTAAACATGTCCAAGCTGCACGCACCGGTATGGTGTGACATCCGTGTGTCGTGTGACGTCCGTGTGACTAGTACCGGTAAAAAATACCGTCCAGGAAAATGTATGTTTTTTAATGTGTAAAAGATGGGTACAGCCTGAAAAATTATAGGTAGATATAGAAAGATAGATATAACAGATAAAATAGATAGATAGAACAGATAAATAGATAGAAGAGATAAAATAAATAGATAAAACAGATAGAACAAATAGATAGATAGATAGATAGATAGATAGATAGAACAGATAAAATAGAGAGATAGAACAGATAAAATAAATAGAGAGATAGATAGATAGATCTGAAAACATAGATGTAAAGAAAGAAAATAAGAAAGAACCTATAAAATAGACAGAAAGAAAGAACAGATTGAATAGCCCAATAGTATATCCCCAAGCCCCAGTGCTATATTCCCCCACAGAGCAGTGTGTCCCCTGTCCCAGTGCTGTATATCTCCCTGAGCTGTATGCGCCACACACCAGTGCTGTATACCCCCTGCAGAGCTGTATGTTACCCCACTCCAATTCTGTATACCTCCCCCAGGGCTGTATGTCCCTCAACCTTAGTGCTGTATAACCCCCAGAGCTGTATGCCCCCCCACCCCAGTATTGTATACCCCCACCACAGCTCTATGTCCCCCCCCCCACCACAGTGCTGTATACCCCCAGAGCAGTATGCCCCCCAGAGCTGTATGTGTATACCCCCCAGTAATGAGTATGTCCCCAGCCTCTCCTGTTATTGTACCACCCCTCGGGCACGGCTGCGACCGCCGAGCCGCTCGGATCCGTGCTCGTACTGCGGGTGGTGGCTCGAGCTTCTCACAGACCCGGGGGTCACGTCGCTCTGCAAGGGAGTTGGCGCTACACGCGGAGATTTGGGGTGTTTGGATTTGAGGTGATAGTTCGTGACGCCACCCACGGGTTGTGGTGATTGTAGACACCACCTCTGCGGTGAAGGTGTAGGGGCCCCCGGGAGCGGTGTAGTGGCACAGCTAGGTGTTGACCCCTCCGTGGGTAGGGGATGTTGGTCCCGGGGTCCGGCGGGCCGGGGCCCGGGTGCAGGTTGTAGTGTTGCGGTGCAGCACGGCGTGAGGCCGGATGGCACTGCTGTACTCACTCTAACACAAGACACTGGAGTCGCTGGTAAACCAAACGGAGTGATGAACAGAGCCCGCAGCCGGCTGCAGCTTTTCCCAGTTTAGGTTGGTAATGTCCGCTTTTCTCCTGCACCTCTGTATGTGAATCTTGACTCCCATGCCTAAGCACTGGTAGTACTTTCCCCGGCGTGTATCTGTCATAGGAGCCCGTTTGCCCGCAGACGCTGGCCCTTTGGATCTCTGGCCCTTGGTCGTGGCACTTATCCGGAATGGTTGGGCTGTTGCCTTCAATCAGGACTTAGGTGGGAATGAACCCCTGAGGTCCAGACCGCAATCAGTTAATTTGACTATGGTGGTTGCTTTTAGCCTAGTTCGGGGTCTGAGTACCCTGCCTGGTGCTTCGGTATCCAGTTGGCTCCCCGGTTCGGTTCCGGCGGGCCACTACCCTGTCCTGGTCCCTTACGGTTCCACCGGTCGTCTTTCCGGTCTGCTGCAGGCGGCCACTACCGTCTGCCTCCTTGCCAATGGTGACTGGGCTCCGACCCAGCCACCAGAGTAGTCTTTGGCAGGCCTCAGCACAGGTCTGCTTCCGGACACAACCTCCCTCCTTCACTGTCCAAACCACTCTCTCAACTCACTTGAACTTGACTACTAGGTTCCCGCCTCCAGGCCTGTGAACTCCTTGGTGGGTGGAGCCAACCACCTGGCTCCACCCCCCTGGTGTGGACATCAAACCTGGAGGGTGGTGACACGGCTTTTAGTTTGACTGCTGTTACCTAACTGGGAAGGGGGGGGTGTAGTGTTGTTGTGTCTACCTGGGACGACCTGGATAGTCCAGGGCGTCACATTATGTATACACAGCAGTATCAGTGTCCACTGTGCTTGGCCATGTCTGTTAGTGATGGCCACTAATCAGCATTGCACAGCCACATGACCGGAAGGAGCTGGATGGGAGACAAGCAGAGGAGGTGAGGTTGCTGCCAGCTTCCCCATATTAAAAATACGTCTGTGTCTGTGTTTATGTATATATTTATGTCTCTTTATTTGTGTTTTTGTGAATTTGTCCTTAAATATGTATATGTACCACATATGCTTTGTACATATCTGTGTAGGTGCATGTCTGTGTGTGGATGGGGCCCAATGAGACTCTTTCACCCAGAGCCCACAAAAACCTGGAGCTGGCCCTGCCCTGGTATACACATTAGAATAAAGGCAACCAAACCTGCCAACAATTGCAAACGTAAAAAACTGCCTAAGGCTATGTGCACACAGCGTTCTGTCCTTGCAGAAATTTCTGCAGCGATTTGAACAGCACACGTGCACTTCAAATCGCTGCAGAAAGAGTCCTAATGAAAAAAAAAAGCCGATTCCATGAGCTCTGAGTGCAGCCCCTCCCATAGACAGAGCGGGCACTGCATGCAGAGTGCAGGAAAGAAGTGACATGTCACTTCTTAGAACGCGCGCTTCGGGCAGCAGCCGAAGCGCTGCGCTCTAATACGCCACGTGCGCACGTCTCCTGCATAATCTTCATAGATTATGCTGGGGACGCAGGACGCATGCAGTTACGCTGCGGTGCAGATCGCAGCGTAACTGCATGCAAATACGCAACGTGCGCACATAGCCTAAAGCCCTGTCATACACATTACAGTAAAGGCAGCCAAACCTGCTGACAATGGCAAGCGTAAAAAACAGTCTTAAGTCCTGCCCCATACACATTAGAGCCAAATCTGTTGACAATGCAAACATAAAAAACAGCCTAAAACCCTGCCATACAAAATAGAATAAAGGCAGCCAAAAATGCAGACAATGGCACACATAAAAACAGCCTAAAGCCCTCCCATCACATTACAGTAAAGGCAACCAAACCTACCAACAATGACAAACGTAAGAATCAGTCCAAAGCCCTGCCATACAAAATAGACAAAAGGCAGCCAAAAATGCAGACAATGGCAAACCTAAAAAAGTGCCTAAAACCTTGCCATACCCATTAGACTAAAAGCAACCAAACCTGCCGACAATGGCAAACATAAAAACAGCCTAAACCCCTGCCATACACATTTAGAGTAAAGGCAGCCTAACCTGCCAACAATGGCAAACATAAAAACCAGCTTAAAGCCCTGCCATACCCATTGTATTAAAGGCAGCCAAACCTGCCGTCACAGCCCTACCATACACATTAGACTAAAGGCAGACAAACCTGCTGACAATGGCAAACACAAAAAACAGCCTAAAGCCTGTTAGGGCCAGGTGGACGGGCAGACCCAGGAGGTGGATCCACTGGGCCGAACTCCTTGATGAAGGCAAGGGGTCCGGTAGCCGGAGCACTACGGGTAGCAGGACAGTCCGTGTACAAGAGTAGAATGGAGAAGTCCCTGGCACCACGGAGTCACTGATGGTAGTCCGGGTGACGGAGCTCAGGTTCGGAGGCCGAGATGTTGTCAGGCGGAGTCCGGAACCGATGGAGCGAGAGGACGGGTCACCACAGGGATCAGAGATGGTACGGACTGACAGGATGGCAGGTAGTCAGCGTTCGGGGTTCGGGAATCGGCAGGACCGGATGGCGAGGCAGGAGCGGCTCTAGAAGAGAGATAGGTAAGTATGGCACAGAGACACAAGGAGACCTGACTCCTAGCTTGGGAAACACGAAGAACAGGCCCCGCCCACTTGGACATTAAATCCCTTTATACCCTGTACCTGTGTGTTCAATATCCTGTTTGTGGACGCTGGCCCTTTAAGAAAGGGTCAATGACCGCGTGCGCGCCCTAATGCGCATGCGCGAGGCCCGGGTTGCAGAAGCCAGGACAGGAAGCGGCGAACAGGAGGCAGGGGAGCCGGGCTGGAGCGAAGCTGACAGCCGACGCTGGGAGCGGGGACCGGGACGCCTGGGGATCCTAGGTGAGGAGGCCTGGAGGCTGTGGAGCGGGGGACGCCGGACAGAGGAGCCGGGGAGCGAGCCAGGGAAGCCGGGGAGCGTGGCAGGGGAGCCGGGGAGCTGGACAGGGGACCCGGGGAGCGTGACAGTACCCCCCCCCACGCCCCCCTGCCCGCAACCGGGACAGGAAGGCACGGATCAGAGGAGTACCCACATTCTCCCGGGGTTCCCAGGACCTATCCTCAGGACCATACCCTGCCCAGTCTACCAGGAAGAACTGTCGGCCCCGTACGGTTTTCATGGCCACGATATCCCTTACCGCATAGATGTCGTCATCGGCAATAGGAGGAGGAGCCGAACTGGCAGCAGCGGAGAAGGGACCAAGGACAACCGGCTTGAGCAGGGAGACGTGAAAGGAGTTGGGTATCCTCATCGTGGCCGGGAGCTGTAGCTTGTAGGAGACCTCATTGATCTTGTTGAGGACTTTAAACGGCCCGATGTAGCGAGGACCCAGCTAGTAAGATGGTAGCTTCAATCGGACATACTTGGAGGCAAGCCAGACCAGATCTCCTGGAGAGAAACACGGGGGATCCAGATGCCTCTTGTCTGCGTGTCTCTTCATCCGAAGGGAAGCACGTCCAAGGGACGTCTTGACAGAGTTCCAAATTGTTGCAAAGTCACGTGCTACAGCATCAGCAGCAGGGACATCCGAGGAAGAGGATACAGGTAACGGGACGGAAGGCTGTAGTCCGTAAACGACATGGAAGGGAGAGCTGGAGGAGGACTCACTGACGTGGTGGTTATGGGAGAATTCAGCCCAAGGAAGAAGCGTGGACCAGTCGTCGTGATGGGCGTTGACGTAGTGACGTAAGAAGGAAGTCAAGATCTGATTGACTCGTTCCACTTGGCCATTAGACTGAGGATGGTAGGCTGAAGAAAAGTCCAGAGTCACTCCCAGATGTTTGCAGAGGGCCCTCCAGAAGCGGGAGGTGAACTGAGTTCCTCTGTCGGACACAATGTGTGATGGAAAGCCATGCAAGTGGAAGATGTGTTGTATATAGGCGTCAGCGAGTTCCTGGGCAGAGGGCAGTCCAGCCATAGGGACGAAATGAGCCATTTTGGAGAATCGATCCACCACGACCCATATGACTGTGTGTCCGGAGGACAGTGGCAAGTCCGTAATAAAGTCCATCACAATGTGTTGCCACGGAACTGAGGGTATAGGCAGAGGCAGAAGACGGCCATATGGCAGATGTTTGGGCGTCTTGTTCCTGGCACAAGAGGAGCAGGCTGAGACAAAAGAAGCGACGTCCGTGTGAAGGGATGGCCACCAGTAATGACGTACGATCGTACTCCATGTTCTCTTCTGACCAGCATGGCCGGCTGTTTTCGAGGCATGGCCCCAGTGCAACACTTTTTGCCTGTCAGTCTCAGAGACATAGGTCTTCCCGGGCGGTATCTGGGCCAGGGTGACAGGGGCCACCGGAATGATCTTACTAGGACAGATGATGGGCTGGGATGTCTCCTCCTCCTGTTCCATAGGCAGGAATGACCTGGACAAAGCATCTGCGCGTACATTCTTATCCGCAGGTCGGAAATGGAGCTGGAAATCGAACCTGGCAAAGAATAAGGACCACCTGGCTTGCCGTGGGTTCAGTCGCTGAGCGGACCGCAGGTATTCCAGGTTCTTGTGGTCCGTGTAAATGATCACGGGGTACACTGCTCCCTCTAGAAGGTAGCGCCATTCCTCCAGAGCCAGTTTGACTGCCAATAGCTCTCGGTCACCGATGGTGTAGTTGCGTTCAGGCGCTGAGAAGCTCTTTGAGAAAAAACCGCAAGTCACCATCTTCCCGGAGGAGGACTTCTGCATGAGCACTGCTCCGGCTCCCGAGGAGGAGGCATCCACCTCCAAGGTGAACTGTCGGTTTAACTCCGGACGGTGGAGCACAGGGGAGGAGGCAAATGCCCGCTTCAGAGAGCCAAACGCGGCGTCGGCCGCAGGTGACCAGTCCTTTGGATTAGCCCCCTTCTTGGTCAAGGCGGAGAGAGGAGCAGTCAGAGCCGAGAAGTGAGGGATGAACTGGCGGTAATAGTTTGCGAATCCCAGAAAGCGTTGGATTGCCTTCAGTCCAGAAGGAGGGGGCCAGTTGAGAATGGAAGAGACCTTCTGCGGATCCATCTGCAGTCCGGTATCGGAGATTACGTAACCCAGGAAGGGCAGAGAAGACTGCTCGAAGACACACTTCTCGTACTTGGCGTACAGACGATTTTCCCTCAGTCGTTGTAGTACCAGCTGCACGTTCTCTCTGTGGGTTTGGAGGTCCGGAGAAAAGACCAGGATGTCATCAAGATACACCACCACACAGATGTAGAGAAGGTCCCGGAACACGTCGTTCACCAATTCTTGAAAGACTGCTGGTGCGTTACACAGGCCGAAGGGCATCACACAGTATTCATAGTGCCCATCACGGGTATTGAACGCGGTCTTCCATTCGTCCCCAGAGCGGATGCGGACCAAGTTGTAGGCACCCCGAAGATCCAACTTGGTAAACACACGAGCTCCTCTAAGCCAATCAAACAATTCGGGGATGAGCGGCAGGGGGTATTTATTTTTCACGGTGATTTGGTTCAATCCCCGGTAGTCAATGCATGGGCGTAGGTCGCCCTCTTTCTTCTTAACGAAGAAGAAGCCTGCTCCAGCAGGAGAGGAGGATCTCCGAATGAATCCCCTTGCCAGGTTCTCTGTGATGTAGGTAGACATGGCCCTTGTTTCGGCAGGAGACAGCGGATATATCCGTCCTCGAGGTGGTGTAGTTCCCGGGAGCAGGTCGATGGCACAATCGTAAGGACGATGTGGCGGAAGTACCTCAGATTCCTTTTTGTCAAAGATGTCCGCGAAGGACCAATAGGCCGAGGGCAGTCCCGGTAGGGACTCTGGAACCGGAGGACGTCGGATGGGTTGTATGATCTTCAGACAGTTCTCGTGGCAAGAGGAGCCCCATCGGGTGATTTCACCAGTGCCCCAGCTGACTGACGGTTCGTGTGTCCGTAACCAGGGGAGTCCCAGCAGGATTTGATGGGACATGTGTGGGAGGACGTAGAGAGCGATGTTCTCGGTGTGCAGGGCACCGATACGTAGTTCGACCGGCCTGGTGATCCACGAGATGGTGTCAGAGAGGGGTCTCCCATCCACAGAGGCAATCACGAGGGGTTTGTCGAGTGGAGTAACAGGCACCTGGTACTTGTCCACCGTGGCCTGCTGGATGAAATTGCCTGCTGCCCCAAAATCGAGGTACGCCTCGGCCGTGAACCGCGTCTCTCCCGTTGTCACTTGAACAGTCCACATAACCGGGTCTGAGAGAGTCCCAACACCTAGGGTGGCCTCTCCTACCAACCCTAGGCTTTGGAGTTTCCCGGCCTCTCTGGACAGGAGCGTAGAAGGTGTGTGCCCTCTCCGCAGTAGAAGCAGAGGCCCTTGGCGAGCCGCTCTGCTCGGCGTTGTTCAGACTGCCGCACGCGGTCGATCTGCATGGGCTCGTGGACGGAGACACCAGATGCCGTTGACTGAAGTACGGCGGGCTTCTGCGGAGGAGAGGAATGCCGTATCGGACGTCTCTCACGGGACACCTCTTTGGATCGTTCCTGAAAGCGAATGTCCACTCGAGTCGCTAGGGTAATCAGGGCATCCAGGGTGGACGGTACGTCACGACCAGCCAGCTCATCTTTAATTCGACCCGAGAGTCCTTCCCAGAAGGCAGCGGTTAGAGCCTCATTGTTCCACCCGAGTTCCGAAGCCAAGGTGCGAAAACGGATGGCATATTGACCCACCGTCAGAGTCCCCTGACGTAACCGGAGAAGAGATGAAGCAGACGCGGAGGCGCGTCCGGGCTCGTCAAAGGTGCCACGAAATGCCTGCAGGAACTCCTGGATGTTCGTGGTCACAGGGTCCTCCTTCTCCCACAAGGGGTTCATCCACGCCAGTGCCTCACCCTCTAGATGGGACATCATGAACGCGACCTTGGCTTAGTCGGAGGCAAACAAATGCGGCAGCTGCGTGAAATGGAGGGAGCATTGGTTTATGAATCCCCTGCAGGTCTTGGGATCTCCGGCGTACCGGGGTGGTGAGGCCAAACGAAGTCTGGAAGCATCCGAGGAGGCTGCCACGGGAGCTGGAGCCGTGGATTGTCTAGTGGAAGCCCGAGATGCTGAAGATGTAACCGACGCTTGTAGCGTGTTCAGGCGGGCGTCCACAGAAGACATAAAGTTCAGCATGCGGGTCTGAGTCTCACGCTGGCGTGTGAGTTCCTCCTGCAAGGCCGCTAGTGCTTCGGCGGGATCCATGGCCTGTTCTTACTGTTAGGGCCAGGTGGACGGGCAGACCCAGGAGGTGGATCCACTGGGCCGAACTCCTTGATGAAGGCAAGGGGTCCGGTAGTCGGAGCACTACGGGTAGCAGGACAGTCCGTGTACAAGAGTAGAATGGAGAAGTCCCTGGGACCACGGAGTCACTGATGGTAGTCCGGGTGACGGAGATCAGGTTCGGAGGCCGAGATGTTGTCAGGCGGAGTCCGGAACCAATGGAGCGAGAGGACGGGTCACCACAGGGATCAGAGATGGTACGGACTGACAGGATGGCAGGTAGTCAGTGTTCGGGGTTCGGGAATCGGCAGGACCGGATGGCGAGGCAGGAGCGGCTCTAGAAGAGAGATAGGTAAGTATGGCACAGAGACACAAGGAGACCTGACTCCTAGCTTGGGAAACACGAAGAACAGGCCCCGCCCACTTGGACATTAAACCCCTTTATACCCTGTACCTGTGTGTTCAATATCCTGTTTGTGGACGCTGGCCCTTTAAGAAAGGGTCAATGACCGCGCGCGCGCCCTAATGCGCATGCGCGAGGCCCGGGTTCCAGAAGCCAGGACAGGAAGCGGCGAACAGGAGGCAGGGGAGCCGGGCTGGAGCGAAGCTGACAGCCGACGCTGGGAGCGGGGACTGGGACGCCTGGGGATCCTAGGTGAGGAGGCCTGGAGGCTGTGGAGCGGGGGACGCCGGACAGAGGAGCCGGGGAGCGAGCCAGGGAAGCCGGGGAGTGTGGCAGGGGAGCCGGGGAGCTGGACAGGGGACCCGGGGAGCGTGACAAAGCCCTGCCGTACACATTAGACTAAAGGCAGCCAAACCTGCCAACAATGGCAAACATAAAAAACAGCCTAATTTCCTGGATGGAATATATGCAGTTGAAATCTTTCCTCTCGTACCAGGACAGGGAGAGAAGGATGAGGATACCCCCTACTCCTTTTGAGAAAGTATTTTTACAGGGGTCATCACCTGGACATGGAATCTCTCTCATTTATAAAATGCTGAACCAGAGAAATAGGGTGGATAAACCTCACTTTGTCTGTAGGTGGGGAGAGGAACTGGGAGAGGATATTCCAAAGGATGATTGGAGCAGAGCGTACCTGTGGACCCACAAGCTTTCCTTGGCGTGCACCGCTCAAGAGAAAAGTTATAAAATTCTCTCAAGGTGGTACCATTACCCGACTAAATTACATGCTATATTTCCCTCTGTGTCTGATGTGTGCTGGAGGTGTGGCACAGACACAGGTACAATGCTACACATATGGTGGAGCTGTACTAAGCTGCAACCCTTTTGGGACTCAGTGTTCTACCTGTACAAAAAGATGAGCGGAGGTGAAATAGAAAAGTCCCCCCAGGTTGCCCTTCTTTCTATGCTCCCAGGAGCATGATTATCCCACAATTTTGGAAACAGACTAGATGCCCTACGGTGCTGGATTGGTTGGAGGAGATGACAAACCTCCAGAGAATGGAGGAGCTGACAGCAGAGCTAAATGGGAACACAGAAAAATTTACTACAGTTTGGGGACCATGGATTATGTTCATGGAGTCCCCAGAGTTTGTGGAGAGTTTGGCGAGCTTTTTGAACTGAGAAACGGTGGGGAGTCTCATTCCTCCCCCCCCCTTTTTCTTTTATTTTCTTGCTTTCCCCCCTCTCCCCCCTTCTCTCTAATTTCCTCTTCTTTATGCTTGTATCTTTTCTCTTCTTTCTTTCTTTTCTGAACATTAATCTGCATTTCTCTAGTTTCATTTTTTATATGAAAAGATTTATCAATAATTCATAAGACAATAGACATACAAGGAGAATGAGTATATTAGGATACGGGAAGTCAAAAGATGTGGGAATTCTGACCTATAATTTATAAGTGGTTGTATGGTAATAGCACAGAGATAATTTGAAGAATTCCAAGAAATTTAGTAATGTAACAATTTCTGGATGTTATCCCGGCATTGAGAAAATGATGTTTATGTATTGTAATTGTGAAGCGACCGGTGGTAGGGCCGCGGGTGTGTGTGTATGCTCTGTTCCAACAAAATCCCCATACTCAGATTTTACCGGTAGTAACATTTCTTTACTATGAAACATATTTATAACACAGTCAACCGAACTATCTGCGCACATGTGTATGGTGGAGTCCCCGGATCTTCACTCCTTCCGGGTACGCAGCAAAGAAAAAAAGAAAAGAGAAAAAAAACAAAGAAATGGCGGCAACTTTCCCTAACTTTCCCTACAATCACATACCAGTCTATCCCAGAAGAAGATGCCGCTCCCACGTCGCAGGCCTGGAGTCTCACGATGATGGGTCCCGGTGCAGCGCTGAAGGGATGCAGCTCCTCGGTCTTCTCCTTTGATCTTCTCCCGCTGGTAACGGATTCTAGTCAGTCTCTTAGTCCCGGGGCACACCGAGCAGAAAAAGGGAGGTCGCGGTTGCACGGATGGCTCCCTTGTGTCGGTAACGGCCCCTGCACTTGCACTCAGGGTGCGATGCTCTGCAGTCAAGTTGTCACAGCCCCTGGATATGCATTCCGGGCGCGATGCTCTGCAGTCCGGTTAGATCCTCGGTGAAAACAAAGTCCTGCAGACCGGGGATGGCAGAACCCACTTCCACAGGGTGATTCTTCCAAGAATCCGGTTGCAAAAGAGCCCTCTGTTCAGGGAGACCACACGTAGCTCTGTCCTGGCTGAGCTCCGAGTCTGTACTCTCTTGCCGCTCTTTTTTTTCTTCCTGGTTAGAACACACAAGCTGTAGGGGATTTCCCACCTCTGTGTCTGTGATTGCACAGTCTGACACTGCCCCCTTGTGGGCAAGTGCTGAGGCAATGTTCAAATCCCTTTCTACATTGATGATGCAGTCTGAATTGTTGATCCCATTACATACCCCCCCACTTAAAGGTTGGCAGTCCCTGTCAACTACCGTCGGTTCCCAGGCAGTGATGACTGCAGATGTCACAGGGGTTGGTTGAGAAGTGGGCCATACATACTGGTCCCTGTAAAACCGCCCGGGCGGGATCCCAGCAGTGGTGTGGTCAGTGCGTCTCAAGGGTGGGTTGTTCACCTCCCCGTCACTGTCTTTACGCCCCACTTCAGTCAGCACTCCGGGGGAAGAACTGGGTTGTGTAGGTGGGTCACCGGTCTCAGAGTCGACGTGATCACTATGCTGGGAAACGTCCGTGACGTCAGTCGTGTCGGCAGCGTCACCCCCTCCGGGTACTGTGGTAGGGGAGTCAGGCTGGGATCGGCAGGGACGCAACATATTTCGGTGCACAGTGCGGATGCTGCGACTGTCTTCACCCCGCACTCGGTGTACATGCCCGTTGGGGTAGGGGCGTTCGATTACCCGGTAGACCTTAGTCTCCCACTTGGCTCGAAGTTTCCCTTGTGGCTTCTTGATACGGAGCAGGACTAGCTGTCCCAACTTCAAGGGTTGCTCTTGCACGGGGAGTGGGTCAGCATGTATCTGGCCCCGGATTTGTTGGCTCACCAGCCGGTGTACAGTCTCCATCTTCTGTCGGTGAGCATTTAGCCAGGAGGGGTAGTTATGGCAGACATCATCTCCGGGGCGGAATAGGTTCAGGTCATGGACCCCTTTTCCGGGGGGGGCCAAAGAGAAGGGTGTGTGGGGTGTAACCAGTCACGGAGTGGACCTGGTTGTTGTAGGCCCATACTAGATCGGGAAGGAATTGGGGCCATTGATCTTTTTTATCATCGGCCAAGGTGTGGATCAGCTGGAGTAGAGTCCGGTTGAAGCGTTCACATGCACCGTTCCCTTGTGGGTGGTAAGGAGTGGTCCTCGACTTCTGGATCCCATACATCCGATGCAGCTCTTCGATGACTCGGCCTTCGAAACAAGCCCCCTGGTCGGAGTGCAACCTCTCCGGACACCCATAGACGTGGATGAACTGTCGACAGATGGCCCGTGCAGCCGATTCAGCCGTCTGGTCTTTGGTAGCAACAGCGACAGCGAATTTTGTGAAGTGATCCACCATGACTAGGCAATACTGATAGCCACTGCTCGCCGTCCCAATCAGCAGATAGTCCACCATCAACAGCTCAAGGGGCCTGGATGTTTTAATTGTCTGGACAGGTGCACGCTGTTCAGGGGACTTGTGTAGTTCACAGGTGCGACAGGTTTGGCAGACGTCTTCAACCAGCTTGCGGAGCCCCGGACAATAGATGGACTGTTGAATCCACCGAAAGGTCTTGTCTATCCCGAAGTGTCCATTCCTTTTGTTGGCTTTGGCCACCATCTCACGGGCCAATTGATCAGGCACCACAACTTGTGTGCATTCCTCCAGCATATGCGACAAGAGAACCTTCCGGTATAGCACTCCTTCTCTCAGAATCAGCCGGTCCCACTGACTGAGCAGGGTCAAGGTCCCGGTAGACAGTCGTGCCCGTATATCGGCGGGAGGCTTCTGCTGCCGCTTCACCCATTGTTTGAGTAGAGCCCATTCAGGGTTCTGGTCCTGGAGCCTGCACCACTCCTGGGGTGGCAAGGCGACCCCCACTGGAGTTCCAGCTTCGCCCACAACGAACTGGCGGTAATCCATCATCTGTTGGGCAAGCTTTGCAATGTCAGGCGTCTCGTCCCCTTCTAATTCTTCATCCCGGTCTCGGTTGAGTAAGGGGTATGACACTCTAGACAGGCTGTCCGCATTTTGATTCTCAGTTCCAGCCCTATATTTGATCTTGTAATTGAACTTGGAGAGCCGAGCCATCCAACGCTGCTCCATGACTCCGAGCTTTGCATTTTCTAAGTGGGCCAACGGGTTGTTATCGGTCAGGACTAGTACTTCGGTCCCCGTGAGGTACCCTGCAAATTTCTCCGCCATAGCCCACGTTAGGGCCAACAGCTCCAGCCGGAACGAGCTATAATTGGTGGGGTTCTTCTCGCCCTCATGTAGGGACCGACTGGCATAGGCTATGACCCGTTCCTTGCCTTCTTGTACCTGTGAAAGTACTGCCCCTAGACCCTGTAGACTGGCATCGGTGTGTAGTTGGAAGGGCAGGTTGTAGTCCGCATATGCCAGGATGGGGGAGACGTTAAGGCACCCTTTAGGGCTTGGAAGGACTCTTCCTGGCTGGGTCCCCAGCTGATGGGTCGTCCTCTGGGGCTGTTGGTGGTCCCTCGAAGCAGGTCATGCAAGGGTGCAGCAAGCCGGGCGAAGTTTTTGACAAACCGGCGGTAGTAGCCGGCCAACCCCAGGAAAGCCCTGACCTCCTTGACGTTTATGGGCTGCGGCCAATCCCGTACGGCGGCTATCTTCTCTGAAGACGGCTGAACACCTTCGGCTGAGATCCGGTGGCCCAGGTAATTGATCTCGGGCTGCAGAAGACGGCACTTGCTGAGTTTCAACTTCAGGCCATGTTCTCTCAACCTACTGAACACACGGCCCAGCTGCTGCAGGTGTTCTTCAAATGTGGCCGAATAGACTACAATGTCGTCCAGGTAGATGAGGGTGAAGTCGAAGTTGAAGTCTCCCAAGCAGCGCTCCATCAGCCGCTGGAAAGTCCCCGGCGCGTTGTTCAGACCAAAGGGCATCCGGTCAAACTCGTACAGGCCCATGGGTAGGATGAAAGCAGTCTTCTCTCTATCTTTCTCGTGCATGGGTACCTGCCAATATCCGCTGGCCAGATCCAATGAAGAGAAGTATTTGGCTTTCTTCAGGGCTGTCAGGGATTCTTCGATCCTTGGCAAAGGGTATGAGTCCCGGGTGGTGCAAGCATTCAAACGGCGGTAGTCCACACAGAACCTCAGGGACCCGTTCTTCTTCTTGACTATCACCACCGGTGCAGCCCAGGGGCTCTGGCTTTCTCGTACCACTCCAGCGTGTAGCATGGAATTCAGGAGATTTTTCACTTCTTGGTATTGCTGGGGAGGTATTTGGCGGTACCTTTCACGGATAGGAGCAGTGTCACCGGTGGGGATTTCGTGCTTGATACTGGTGGTGCACTCAAAGTCGGTGTCATGCCGTGCAAAGGACGCCTGATGCTCTTGAAGTAGCTCTTCCATCTGGGACACCTCCCGTTTGGAGTATTGGGATACGTCCAACTGACACTTCTCTCGTAGTTCTCGCCCCGCGTTGGTGTCACCCGCGACAGCGGCCATGGCAGAGACCGTCACTGTCCATTCTCCCTCTGTAGACGGTACAAACTGGAGGGGGCTCATAGGGTTCACCTCTTCGGTTAGAGCGTAGACTCGGGCGAGCTGTGTCCCGGCTTCTAGGTCAACGCTCACGTTAGCCGTGTTGCCCAGCCTGACAGGAATTCTTCCCTTTCTCACTACTGCTAGAGTTTGAGCGACTAGTGGATTCAGCTTCCCTTCCTTCAGGGTGCGCGGCTCAATCAGCACCTCCACGCCTTCAAGCTGTCTCGTGGTGCTAAGGGGTAGTGAGATAACTGTCTCTTTCCCAGCCGGTAAGGTGATCCTAGTATGGCGGGGTACGGTGATCGTGGCCAGCGGCAGTTGTTCTTCGGTCATTCGCTGGAGGTTGCAGGTCCGGACCACTTGCTGAAAGGCACGGCGGGTGGCCCTATGTGTGGTCACTTCTTGCCAGTACTTGGGCCCCCTCTTGGTAAACAACACCAGATTCAGGTCTTTCAAGATGTTCATCCCAATAATCATGGGCGTTTCTGATCCAAAGCCTTCCCTGACCACGATTATCCCTCTCTTCCCGAGATCTTGGCCACAGATTTCGGTGTTCATCCAGGCAACTCCCGTCACCGGAATGGGTAGATTATTGGCTGCTTTGATCTTGATGGCGGTATCAGGGTCATAGGCAACCCGCGGCTTTAGACATTCTTCGTAGAACTGCTCGGAGATGGTGGATACCTGAGACCCAGTATCCATTAACCCTTGTACGGCGATCCCTTCCAGTAATACTTCCAGTGTGGGGCTATTTGATGCAAGTTTCCTCCGTGGCTGGCTCTGTTTTCCTACACCCCTCTCTTTGGCCTCCCCTGCCGAGTGAGCCTCTTTGGCAGGGGCGTCTAGTTTAAAGGCGGCCGCTGTTGTGGGACATGACTTGCTGGTTCTGGTAGATCGGACCGTGGATAAACTTGAAAGTTCTGGGGGCAACGGTTTGCTCTATGGCGGGGGTCGCCGCATGTCCAGCATCTTCCCATCGGCCGACTGGGTTGTTGTCTCGCTTGCCGGCCCGCCTGTTGGTCTAGGGTGAGCTGTAACACCTGTTTCTGCAACTTTGCCACCATCTGCTTCAGTTCTTCCGTGTCGCTGTTCGGAGTCCCGATACCAGATATGGACCTGCAGGCCGCGGTATATGTCTGTGTCTCCACGACAGGTCACCTCGAACATTCTATAGCTTCTTGTTTGACCTCAGCGAACGTAAAGGCCGGATTTATCCGGAGTAGATCTTGCAATGAGCGGTTAAGGTACGGGTCTCTCAATCCGGTCACGAACTGATCTCTCAACACCAGGTCACGGGCACCCGTACTAGCTATCTGTTCTTCTTTTCTACAGGCTTGTTCTAGCAGCACTTGAAGGGCATTGGCAAATTGAGGAATGTCCTCCGACTCGAGCTGAGTACGCCGGAAGAACATATAGCGCAATGTTCCCGCATATGTGGTCGGCCCATAGGTGTTCTCCAGCACCCGCACCAAGTCATCCAACGTATGCTGGCCCCTAACCGTCTCCAGCCTGACTGTCGTCCACGCTTCCCCCTCTAATGTTAGCATGGCCATTTTTGCTAAGGTCTTAGGATCAGTGTTATACATTTCCCCCACTATCTTAAGTTGTTCAGTCCATTCAGTTACAGGATAGTTCCGTCCGTTAAACTTTCTCACCTGATTGACAATAGACATCGGGGGAGCTGTCCGGTTATAAGTTACTACCGGGGGATGATTTTGTTGGTCACACATCCTGCCGACTACGCCACATGAAGCGACCGGTGGTAGGGCCGCGGGTGTGTGTGTATGCTCTGTTCCAACAAAATCCCCATACTCAGATTTTACTGGTAGTAACATTTCTTTACTATGAAACATATTTATAACACAGTCAACCGAACTATCTGCGCACATGTGTATGGTGGAGTCCCCGGATCTTCACTCCTTCCGGGTACACAGCAAAGAAAAAAAGAAAAGAGAATAAAAACAAAGAAATGGCGGCAACTTTCCCTAACTTTCCCTACAATCACATACCAGTCTATCCCAGAAGAAGATGCCGCTCCCACGTCGCAGGCCTGGAGTCTCACGATGATGGGTCCCGGTGCAGCGCTGAAGGGATGCAGCTCCTCGGTCTTCTCCTTTGATCTTCTCCCGCTGGTAACGGATTCTAGTCAGTCTCTTAGTCCCGGGGCACACCGAGCAGAAAAAGGGAGGTCGCGGTTGCACGGATGGCTCCCTTGTGTCGGTAACGGCCCCTGCACTTGCACTCAGGGTGCGATGCTCTGCAGTCAAGTTGTCACAGCCCCTGGATATGCACTCCGGGCGCGATGCTCTGCAGTCCGGTTAGATCCTGAAAACAAAGTCCTGCAGACCGGGGATGGCAGAACCCACTTCCACAGGGTGATTCTTCCAAGAATCCGGTTGCAAAAAAGCCCTCTGTTCAGGGAGACCACACGTAGCTCTGTCCTGGCTGAGCTCCGGGTCTGTACTCTCTTGCCGCTCTTTTTTTTCTTCCTGGTTAGAACACACAAGCTGTAGGGGATTTCCCACCTCTGTGTCTGTGATTGCACAGTCTGACACTGCCCCCTTGTGGGCAAGTGCTGAAGCAATGTTCAAATCCCTTTCTACATTGATGATGCAGTCTGAATTGTTGATCCCATTACAATTGCACAAATGATATCTTTGTATGTTGACAACAGTTTCATCAATAAAACAGATTTGAAATAAAAAACAGCCTAAAGCCCTGCCGTACACATTAGACTAAAGGCAGCCAAACCTGCCAACAATGGCAAACATAAAAAACAGCCTAAAGGCCTACCATACACATTAGGGCTGCTTCTCACTTGCGAGTTTCTCGCAGTAGAGCAATGCGAGAAAATCTCGCATTGGAATCGGACACATGTTAGTGAATGATTCAGCTCTCATCTGCGATTTTTTTCTCAGTCCAAATAGGACTGAGAAAAAAAACGCAGCATGCTGCTTTTTTGCGAGTTTCTACTGCGAGTTTCTCCAATGCAAGTCTATGGGAGCGTGTAAAAAATAGGATGTCACGGGACGGCACTCACACCATCCTAGTGACATCCGATTTTCTAAATACATTTCTCGCATGTTTCCTAAAACACTGGAAACGAGCGATGTCTCCCAATGTCTGTCAATCACTATTCTCTGTCAGTCGGTCTCTCCCTCTCGGTCTCTATTCTCTCTCTGTCGGTCCGTCACTATCTCTGTCCCTCTCTCACAGTCTGTCGGTCATTTCCCCCTCCTCTCTCATACTCACTGTTCCCCGATCTCCGGCGCGGCGCTGCACGGCTTTCTCACTGCTGCGGCGGCTTTTACTATTTTGAAAAAGCCGGCCGCTCATTAAACAATCTCGTATTCCCTGCTTTCCCCGCCCACAGGCGCCTATGATTGGTTGCAGTGAGACACGCCCCCACGCTGAGTGACAGGTATCTCACTGCACCCAATCACAGCAGCAGGTGGGCGGGTCTATACTGTGCAGTGAAATAAATAAATAATTTAAAAAAATGGCGTGCGGTCCCCCCAATTTTAATACCAGCCAGATAAAGCCATACGGCTGAAGGCTGGTATTCTCCGGATGGGGAGCTCCACGTTATGGGGAGCCCCCCAGCCTAACAATATCAGTCAGCAGCCGCCCAGAATTGCCGCATACATTATATGCGACAGTTCAGGGACTGTACCCGACTCTTCCCGATTTGCCCTGGTGCGTTGGCAAATCGGGTAATAAGGAGTTAATGGCAGCCCATAGCTGCCACTAAATCCTAGATTAATCATGTCAGGCGTCTATGAGACACCCTCCATGATTAATCTGTAAGTGACAGTAAATAAACACACACACATGAAAAAATCCTTTATTAGAAATAAAAAACACAAACACATTCCCTCATTACCAATTTAATAAGCCCCAAAAAGCCCTCCATATCCGGCGTACTCCACGGACCTCCAGCGTCGCTTCCAGCATGAAGGTGACAGGAGCTGCAGAAGACACCGCCGCTCCGGTCACCTCCAAGCAGCAACTGAGGTGAGTAGCGCGATCAGCTGAGCTGTCACTGAGGTTACCCGCTGTCACTGTTGGAGGATCCAGCGGTGGCCGCGATTAACCTCAGTTAAGCAGCAGCGTTAAGTTCACCCGAGTTCATTCTGATTGTGCGGCTCTGTCTGTGTCTGCTGTCATCTGCCATTCAGCTCTGCTACATGGCTGTCTGTGTCTGCTGTCAGCGGCCATGTAGCAGTGCTGAATGGCAGATGACATAGTAAAAAATACGCATTACACACGCATTACACACGCATTACACACGCTAGTAAAATCATTAATTTATTCAGAAATAGCATCGCACTTGCGTTGCACTCACACCTAACGTGAACTAAAATCAGCCGAGTTTTTTTCAGCCCAGTCGGACCGATTTTACTCGCATAGATGTGTTTCCATCCTTAGAGTGAAGGCAGCCAAACCAGCCGACAATGGCAAACATAAAAAACACCTAAAGTCCTGTCATACACATTAGACAGCTGTCGACATCGACGGGTTTGTGTATTGGGTTCATGACAGATGATATTAGGGAAGATAAATATCCGCCACATAGAAATTCAGTCTGCCGATCCTTTTTTTCTCACGAGATAAGCCTTAGCTAGAAGAGTGACAGCGGTGTCTCATAGAGAACTGAAGAGTGCTCGGCAGGGCAAGCGCTCCTCTGTATGGGAGACAACCCCTTCTCATCCCCCATGTTTGCGCCTGTTACAATAAAAAAATATTATTTTCACCACTGGTGTCAGTGCTGTCCCAGCGGTGTTGGCACTCGCTCTCCTAGGGGTCACTTGAGGTAATTATGTCTCACGAGCCACCCGACCAATTAGCGCCAGTGTCACTGTCCCTGATTTTGGACATATAAATAATAAATATGACATGAGAGCTGCGGCTCCCTGTTGATTGCTTATACATCTTACCTTATAGGCTACACACAAAAAGACGCAAATGCTAACATTTTACATTTTTGACCAGATTTTTGAAACGTTTTCAGTGGGTCATACAACTTTTTGCTGTAAAAGGCATAATATAAGTGAAGGACATAATGAAGAGCCATTTTGATTTTGAAAATTCGCATGGGGTTGGACCCGATGGCCCTTGAGGTCCCTTCCAACTCTACCACTCTATGATTTTATTATCCTATGAATGAACTGAGCGCTCCATTTTGAAGAATGTAATGTGAAAACTTCAACAAATACCATGAGGCAAAGAAGAAAAGTGAGTGAAAAAATAACACTAATGATGAATTGAGGCCAGATGTTTTTTTAAGTGGATTTTTAAGCAAACTCCAAAAAAAGCTAATGGAAAAAAATTCATATGACGTGTTTTATTTTGTTCTTTTAAGGTTTTCAAAGAAACAGGGTTAAATCCTTACTTTGAAGCTAAAGTATGCTTTACACGCTGCGACATTGCTAACGATATATCGTCGGGATCACGTCTTTAGTGACGCACATCCGGCGCCATTAGCGACATCGCAGCGTGTGACACCAAGGAGTGACGATCAATGAGCGCAAAAAACATGAAAAATCGTTGCTCGTTGACACGTCGCTCCTTTCCCAAATATCGTTGCTGGTGCAGGTACGATGTTGTTCGTCGTTCCTGCAGCAGCACACATCGCTATGTGTGACACCGCAGGAACGACGAACATCTCCTTACCTGCGTCCACCGGCAATGAGGAAGGAAGGAGGTGAGCGGCATATTCCGGCTGCTTATCTCCACCCTTCCTCTGCTATTGGACGGCTGCCGTGTGACGTCGCTGTGACGCTGCACGAACCACCCCCTTAGAAAGGAGGCAGATCGCCAGCCAGAGCGACGTCGCAGGGAAGGTAAGTCCGTGTGACGGGTGTAAGCGATGTTGTGCACCACGTGCAGCGATTTGCCCATGACGCACAACCGACAGGGGCGGGTACGCTCGCTAGCGATATTGGTACCAATATCGCAGCGTGTAAAGTACCCTTAAGTCCACGTAGAATTTTGTGAAGGATGAAAGAGTGGAAGAGGAGTGTACTTCACCAAAAGGTCCTTTTTGTGGTGTTTGGTGTTGTTTTGTTCATGTAGCGGCTTTATTCCTTCTCACATGGCGTTTTGCAGCCTTTGTCAACTAAGGGATGGATTCCACCACAAAGAAGTGACCTGTTGTATGAACAGCAAAGTGGATTTTCCATTGAAATTAATAGGAAGAGAAGTAATTGATTTGAGTTTGGATGTGGTTTCTGGAGCGGATCTGCTCCCAAATACTACTAAAAGAAAAGATGAATAAAAAAAAAAACACAACTCTGTGTGAAGCTAGCCTGATGCGGATTCCTCGTTGAATTCTGTCCACTCTACAATATTTTTCCGCCAAAGGGCAGTACAGCACAATATGAAAAAAAGGGAACACTTCCGTAAGGAAATTCAATTTGAAAACTCTTTAGTTTTTGATCCCCTTCTCTCCTTGTAAACCTCACCTTAGAAGCGAGGCCAAGACTAAAGGGGGCTTTACACACTACGACATCGCTAATGCGAACTCGTTGGGGTCACGGAATTTGTGACGCACATCCGGCCGCATTAGCGATGCATGTGACACCAATGAGCGATTTTGCATCGTTGCAAAAACGTGCAAAATCGCTCATCGGTGACATGGGGGTCCATTCTCAAAAATCGTTACTGCAGCAGTAACGAGGTTGTTCCTCGTTCCTGCGGCAGCACACATCGCTCCGTGTGACACCGCAGGAACGAGGAAGCTCTCCTTACCTGCCTCCCGGCCGCTATGTCACGTCCCGCTCAGCTCCGCCCCTCCGCTGCTATTGGGCGGCCGCTCAGTGACGTCGCTGTGACGCCGCACGGAACGCCCCCTTAGAAAGGAGGCGGTTCGCCGGTCACAGTGACGTCGCCGGGCAGCTAAGTATGTGTGACGGGTCTGGGCGATGTTGTGCGGCACGGGCAGCGATTTGCCCGTGTCGCGCAACAGATGGGGGCGGGTACCCACACTAGCGATATCGGGACCGATATCGCAGTGTGTAAAGCCCGCTTAAGTCAAAATTTGCCACTGACACCATTTTTTGCACATGTTAGTGCAGGTTACGTGTGCGGGTCTCAAATGCACAACCTCCGAATAAAACTCCTAGCTGTGGGGTTTATGTTGTGAAAAATAGAAGCCATGCCCTCATTTACCAATGTGGTAAATGATAAGCCCTCCTTCAAGGCAGAGATCTATTTAGACAAATTTATTATTGATTTGCTTCAAAAATAATAGACGTGCTCCTCACTAGATGCTTTCAAAAGGGTCTAAAAAAGAGGACATGTATTTGGAGTGTGAAAATGTGGCAGATTTATGCCAATTTTATGGCACTAATTATTGTAATCCAATAATTGCTCATCTAAGTGGCTCTATTCACGCGACATGCCAAATCGAACACAAAGTGTGCCCCATTGAAATTATTGTACCATATCGAAATATACACTTTTTGACAGTCAAACAGAATTAGGAAATGGCTGTTGGCTTAGTTCTTTACCACTTTTTCCCCACCAGATGGCAGCATTTGCTAATTCTCAAATCTAGCCATCTATGCACTTGTATTTTTAACCATTGTCCATGAAAGAGAGTTTGTTGGGGTTTTTTTCTCAACTTAACCCTTTCACCCCAAGACTTTTTTCACTTTCCTGACCAGGACAATTTTTACAATTCTGACCAGTGTCACTTCAACTGATCCCAGTGATTCTGAAAATGTTTTTTTTCATCACACATTGTACTTCATGATAGTGGTAAATTTAGAACTATATTTTTTGCGTTTATTTATGAAAATATCAGAAATTTGGCAAAGATTTTTGATACAAGTAAAATATATCTTTGTACCGTGTTAGCCAGTAGAGATAAAAAAATTGTTTAAAAGAACAGAGAGTCCTCAGTCCGCAAAGATTTTTAAAATTTTGCAAATTTCAAACTTTAAATTTTTATCCCCCTAAACCAGAGAGATATGTCACACAAAATAGTTAATAAATTACATTTCCCACATTTACTCTTTCTCTACTTTACATCAGAACAACTTTTGAAACATTTTTTTTGTTAGGAAGTTATAAGGGTTCAAAGTTTATCAGCAATTGATTTTCCAACACAAGTTATAAAACCATTTTTTTTTACGGACCACATCCCATTTGAAGTGACCTTGAGAGTCCTAGGTTACAGAAAATACCCAAAAGTGACACCACTCTAAAAACTGCACCCCTTAAAAACTGCTCAAAACCACATCCAAGAAGTTTATTAAACCTTCAGGTGTGTCACAAGAACTAAAGCAATAAGGAAGAAAAAATTATAATTTTTCTTTTTTTCCCACAAAAATGTTACTTTAGCCTCAAATTTAAATGTTGCTTTTCACAAGGGTAACAGAAGAAAATGGACAACACAAATTGTTGTGCAATTTTTGCTGAGTACGACAATTCCCCATACTTGGTGGAAAAGTAATGTGTGGACCCCTGATGTACCTAAACAGTAGAAACCCCCCACAAGTGACTGCATTTTGTAAACTAAACTCCATAAGGAAATTCTTTAGAAGTGTAGTGAGCAGCTTGAACCAACAGGTGCTTCACAGAATTTTATAGTGAAAATAAAAAAAAATAGTTTTTCCAACAAAAATGTTGTTTTAGCTCCACATTCTTTTTCACAAAGGTAACAGGAAAAAAATCCAGTGTAAAATTTGTTGTGCAAATATGCTGATATGTTACGGAAAATTATTATTTGGGCACATGGCAGGGTTCGAAAGGAAAGGAGCACCATTTGACTTTTGGAACGCAAAACTGGCTGGAATCATTAGTGGACGCCATGTCGCATTTGAAGAACCCTTGATGTACCTATACAGTAAAAAAAAAAACACATCACCCCAATTTGAAAAATAAATCCTTCAAGGAACTTATCTAAAGGAGTGGGGAGAACCTTGAACCCCCAGGTGCTTTACAGAATTTTATGATGTTGAGCCGTGAAAATAAAAATCACATTTATCCCCAAATTTTGTATTTCACGAGGGTGATGGGGAAAATGCACCATACAAACAGCAACCCCCCCCCCCCCTCCCCATAAATGAACCCATTCTTGAAACTATCTCTCTCAAGTAATTTATCTAGGGGTGTAGTGAGCAATTTTAACCTTCAGGTGATTCACGGAATTGTGTAACATTGTAATGTGTAAAAAAAAAATTACAAATTTTTCAACTAAAATGTTGCATTGGCCCCAAAGTTTTAATTTTCAAAAAGCGTAATAGGAGAGAATGGATCATACAGTTTGTTACACAATTTCTCCTGAGTTCGCCAATACCCCTTATGTGTTCAAAAACTACTTTTTCAGGGAAGGAGTGCCATATTGGAGTTCAGATTTAGTAAGGGTGGTGCAATGTCACATTGACAGAGCCCCTGACATGCCAGAAAAGCAGACACCTGACATAATGACCCTATTATACAAAGTACACCCCTCAATGAATTAATCTAGAGGTACAAGGAGCATATTGACACCGCAGGTGTTTCACAAAATTTTATGCTATTGAGTGGTCATGGAAAAATAATTACATTTTTGCCACTCAAATGTTCTTTTAACCCCAGATTTACAATTTCATCAAGAGAAATAGGTAAAAAATGGCCCCATAATGTGTGACACAATTTTTCCTAAATTTGGCAATATTCCATATGTGACTGTACAGTACTGTTGACCACACTTCAGGGCTCAGGAAGGAATGAGCGCCATTTGACTTTTGTAGTACAGATTTTCCTAGAATAGTTTGCAGACTCCATTTGCAGAGCCCCTAAGTGCCAGAACAGCAGAAACCCCCTCAGATTTTGGAAATTACACCCCTCTGGGAAGTATACAAATTGTCTGTTCAGGGAGGAAGTAGATGAACTCTAGTGCCACCTATTGGGAGTAGCAATCCTAAAAAGTCAAAAGTGGCCCTTTAACAAGCCTTGTCATATGACTTAGGATTTATGCCAGATCAGAACCTCAGTTTGGTGACACAGTGTTTTGAGATTGTCAGTGCAAAGTATGAGATCTGATCTGGCTGTATGAGAAGCTAAGCTAGGGTCTGAGGGAAATTTTTTTCTCCTTGCGGAGACTGACACACCAATCCGGCATGCCAGTAATGAGGAGACATAGTTTATATGCAAACTGTCTCTTCAAGGAGGAAGCTTTCCACTCAGACCCCTTTGGGAATTTATCCACAGGTGTAGGGGCGATTTTGTCTCAGGGAAACACCCATGGATTCAAATGCAGTGAATGTTGTGAGTCGCCCCCAAGCCATGGCAGTTGCCTCAGGGACACCACTCCACCTCTAGGGACACCGTAGGGACTTCTCTTTTGGGATCTTCTCTGGCGACAGGTATGTCAGATTATTTTCATCTGAGTCGTGATGCCACTCTCGGTTTGCGGTCAGGATTATGGGTGACCGCCACTGCAGTTTTAACGAGCGTCTGGGGCTAATGGAATCTGCAGTCGGATGCAATGGCCTCCCAAAAGTGAGGCTGGCCCCAGGGGCTCGGGTGTATGTGTGTAGAATAACAGGTCGCAGAATAACTCAGTCGCAGTCCAGAAAGTCTTTCAACTTGTTTACTCATGTTCAGCTGGTTTTGTGAGGTAACCAGGGCGATGCTGAGATAGATTAGATGGAAGCAGGTATCCTTCAGGCTGGTATAAGGGTAACCGCTAACTCGCCTTCCTAGAACTTCTTGTTTCGGACAACCCCTGACTTAAAATACTGGGGGATTCATCCAGGGAAGTCGCAACTGCCTTTTCTCCCCTTTCTGGCCCGTTTGCTGGCAACGAGGACCAAGGAAGATGGCTCCAGGCTCGATCCTCCTTATGGGCCCCCTCGTTTCTGCTGATGTTCGGAGTCTGTGTTGGTTGGTGTGGGACTTGTTTTCCACCCCACCAGCAGGTTTAGTAGACCACTAAATGGATGTCTGGCTCTAGGGACCTATACGCCGTTCGTGCCTGGTTACCAGGAGTCCCCATACTCAACTGCCTGTCCTCTCTCTTCAGGTGTCTTTCAGGCTGACTGTGTGGCAACCGTCTCCCCCCACTAACAGCTACTTCAGGGGCAGGGTCTGACTAGCGGGTCCGTGCGCCTGCTCGCTCCTTCTTCCTGCGCTCTCTACTTCAGATTGGCTTGCTCCTCTCCTACTCCTTTTCTGACTTCAACTGCCACCTTAGCTTCCAGCCCCTCCCCAGCACCCCTAGCTGAGATGTGGAGGAACGCCCCCTCTTGGGTCTGCCCAAGGGTCCCCTCTGGTGTGTGGGAGACCTGGTTGCTATGTGTCTGTACGTACACACCCTATTCCAGCCTTTTGGATTACCTGTTTGCACTCACCCAGCATGGGTGCAGTACTCAGTGACACCTGACCAGGTCAGGGGCGCCACATTCCCCCTTCGTTATCAACAGCACGTCCTCCGGCTGCAAGGACAATAAAAATTTTAATACAACTTTTCCCACACGGGGAGGCATTCACATAAAAACATTATACCAGGTACCATTCTTCACCACCCACCACCCACAAGTCCTGAACCCACCCAAGAACCTCAAGAAGGCAGGTCACCAGTCCATTTGGTGACCAGGTCTGGGCCAGCTCTATCCCAGAACTTTCCTCCAATCTTCCTCTCCTTAGGAGGGTGGTTTAAGGTAGGCCCCATAAACAGGCGTACCAGCTTCCGTGTTTTGGAGAGCAGGCACCATAAACAGGCATGCTCCCTGGTGGTGCAGAGCCAGGCCCCATAAACAGGCATGCTCTGGAATTTTGGACAGCAGGCCCCATCAACAGGTGTGCTTCCTGGTGGTGCAGAGCCAGGCCCCATAAACAGGTGTGCTCTGAGGTTGGTACCACTGGGGTAACTTTTTACAATGCGAGAGTTTGTGGCAATAGCCAGTTCATAGCTTGTGGTCCATTTTTAAAGTGCACATAACCTGGTGCTAAAACAAATAAATACTCAACAGTTCACACAAGAGTTCTTGTGGGCACATTGTCTTAAACTTTTAAATGTTGCTTAACTGCTTACAACATTCTTTGAAAACTCTTTTGACTGTTTGCTAAAGAATTTAAACAGACTTTCTTCTCTCAGAACCAGTGCTTGGCACCACTTCCAGTGGTTCCCTGGAAGTGGTGTCTTGGGCGTTCCCTGGTGGTGAAAACTCTGGGGACCTGGTATAAGCAGTGGGGGTGGAGTCTGAGTGCCCTAAGGTTTCCCTTGGACATTGAACCATGTCCAAGGCAAACCAGCCTCTCTCCCCTATATGCCTGGTGTGCTCTACCACATCCCCCATGTAGAGATCGCGATCAGGGTGAACCCGCTGTAGGTGGGACTACGCATACCTTCTAGAGATGAAGATGCTTTCTTTAACCCCTGCCTCTACAATAAACCCACACCCCGTGCGGCGGTTAAATTTTTCTACTACCCCACGGTGGAGGAGACCTCTGGCCTGGTGTCTGGCCCGCCGCAGGGACTGCTTCTCCTGCAGGTCCCTGGCCCCAACTTGCTCTTTCTCTGGGGTGGGCTTCTCGAGGGGGTGTCTGGATCTCACACACCGCTGTCCTCTGCGGGCTGGTCGCTCCATCACCTGTTCATCAGCCGGCTCCCAGGTCACATACATGCCTGGGCTATATGCAATCAGGTCTTCCTCCTCAGCAGGGGGTGCTGCAATCTCCTCTGGTCATTGGGGAAACATCAGCACGACCTCCAGGCCTCTCTTTCTCTTTAAGGGTGCTGTGTCATCCTCCGATCGCTTTGGCAGCAGCTCTGGGGACGAGCCTCCAGCAGCCGGGAAGGGTGATGGATCCCTCTCCAGCGGAGAGGGTGTTGGGACCGCTTCAGGTCGGGATGGCAGCTTAGGAACCAGGTGCATGTCTACCAGGTGTGCGGGGAACCGAGCCTCCAGTCCTCTCTTTAGCCGAGCCATCTCCTCGTCCGCTTCATGCCGGAGCACAGGGATCTGTTTGCACTCACCCAGCATGGGTGCACTACTCAGTGGCGCCTGACCAAATCAGGGGCAACACAGTTGCAGAATTAATAATTGCAGATTGTACAATGGTAGTGCCCAGTACATTGTAGTGCCAGTATATTGTACCCAGCTCATACTTCTGGAGACACACATCCAGTAAATTAAACGGGCTCTCCTCACTACAACAATGCCAAGCGTGGACATTAAATGTAATTTAAGCACATTGTTGTGCCCAGAAGGCAGGGGGGCATTTGGATTTGGAAGCACAGTTATTGCTGGATTTCTTTTTGTGGGGAACCATAGCGCTTTTCCAGAGCCTTTGTGCTATCAGTAACGTAGATGCCTTTATATTTCCTTGATGACGGACGTGAATGCTGACTTGTTTTTTTTTGTTGGTTGAGTTGAATGCTATTTGATGGCAATTGGGGTGCAGAACATTTAGTTCATATTTATACCGTCACATATTTCAGAAATTTACACGTAATCCCTGGTGTCAGTGGTCAGTGTAGAGTACAGGATATATAGGAGCTCTGCCCGATGTGTGGAGCATCGCCCAGTGTCCGACAACCTCTGCCTGGAGCCATGTCTGTTGTCTGACAACCTCTGCCCAATGTGTGGAGCTATGCCCGATGTTCACTGTCTGATGACCTCTGCCCAATGTCTAGAGCCTTGCCCGATGTGGAGCATGATAACTTCCAATATCTTCTGTTCTGTTCCAGTGTCTGTTGTCCTTTGTTCCTGTCCGTTTCCTTGGCCAGGACCAGCCAGTATCCCTGATCCACCCTCCATGAGTTAGTGTGTCATGGGACCAGCCTGAATCCCTGATCTGTTCTGCCTGAATTCCTAGTCCATTCCTGTACCCTGGGACCAGCCTGATCCTGATCCGTTCCTGAATTATACCTTGTTTCCATGCCAGTCATACTTGAACTGTACTGTGTTCCAGTGCCCATCCTGTCTGACTTTAACCAGTCCACTGTCCAGCTGTCACCTAGCCCCGGCTCAGGCTGCCATCATCCCTGGATACCGCCCTTCCCTTGCCTGGGTTGGTCGGGATCCCCCTGTGGTCTACTGGGTCCACCTCACCCTTGGGTGTGCTCCCTGCCTGCTGCCTCATCCCCGGTGGCGAGCGTAACATCTCCATGAGAAATGTCTCATTCCAGTCCGTCCTGCCAAACCGCTGGTGAATCTATCAACTCTTCCAGGCCTGCCACCTGCCTATTGGTCCCACCTGGACATCTACTTCAAAATTTAAGCAGAGACGTTACACCCACATAGGTCATATGACTTGTCCTATTGACCTACTTTCAGGTTCCTCACCTCCTCATGGCAGAATTTATCGTCTGTCTCGGGCAAGACCCAAGCCATGTCCAAGTATATCAAAGAGAATCTGTTAGGGGATTTATCTTTTGGATTTATCTTTGTGAAGAAGAAAGATGGCTCTCTCCAGCCCTGTATTGACTCTAGGGGGTCTCAATCATATTACAGTCAACAATAAAATCCACTGCCACTCATACCAGAATTATTTGAGCATCTCAGACGCTCCACAATCTTGATAAGCTCGACCTCCGTGGAGTGTACAATCTGATCCATTTATGGTCGAGGGACGAGTGGGAAGACTGCTTTAAACACCCAGGACGGTCACTATAAATATTGGGTTATGCCATTTGGTCTCACTAATTCCCCAGCAGTCTTCAAAGAGTTTGTGAACAACATCTTTCGGGATCTTCTCTGCTCGTGTACCTGGACGACATCCTGGTGTTTTCTCCCGATCTGACCACACACAGCAGGAATGTTCTCCAGGTTTAGCAGAGACTGAGTGAGAATTGTCTGAACACCAAGTTCGAGAAGCGCATTTTCGAACAGACCTCTCTTCCTTTCCTGGGTTACTTAATCTCAGATACTGAATTGAAGATGGATCTAGAGAAGATGTTGGTGATTCTGAAGTGGCTTCTTCCTTACTGTGCGAAAGCCATCAAGCAGTTTCTGGGATTACTATCATCAGTTAATTCCACATTTCTCATCCCAAATCGTCCCAATCTCTGCCATCATGTTCATGAGGCAAATCCGAAGGTATGGACCCCAGAGTCTGAGAGTTTCACCCTGAAGCAGGTCTTCTCATTAGCTACAATGCTCCATAGACCTGGGACCAGCAAACAGTTCTTCTTGGAAGTGGATGATTTTTCCCCTGGGGCCAGCGCTGTCCTCACGCAGAAATCTACCAGCCGAAAGGTAACCTGCGGATTCTTTTCCAAGACCTTCTCTGCCCCAGAGTACAACTACCCGATTGGCGACCGAGACTTGTTGGCTATTAAGATGGCTTTGGAGGAGTGGCGTTATCTACCGAAAGAGACTGTTCTTCCCATCATTATCTACACCAACCACAAGAACTTGGCCTATCTACAGTCAGCACAGAGACTGAACCCTCACCAAGCCCGTTAGTTGCTGTTCTTTGCTTGCTTCCACTTTTTTTTTCATTTCTGGCCGACTAATAAGAGTATCAAGGTGGACCCGTCCCTTAGGTTCTTTTTGCCTGCCAACCAAGTGGAGGAGCCTCAACACATCATCAAGCCCCCCAAAATTCTCATGGTGTCTCCAGTAAGCTTGCCTCAAGTACCACCCAGGAAGACTTTTGTTGCAGAGGCAGATAGGAGGTTAGTGTTGCAGTGGGATCACTCCTCTAAGCTTGCAGGTCAGAAGAAGACAGCTCATCTCATTTGGCAGAATCACTGATGCAACCCTGCGCAAAGTCTGTGTTTCCGCCTCTCCTTCTTGTGCCCACAATAAGACTACTAAGATATTCTTCAATCATATGGGTGGTAGTGGACCAATTTTCCAAAATGGCCCACTTAACTCCTTTGTCCAGTGTTCCTTTAGCTTCTGCGCCGAGCAATTCATTCAGTATATTTTCTACCTCCACAGTTTACCCCACCACATTTCACGTCTAGATTCTAGAGGCCCACATGCAAGTTGCAGAATGTATCTCTGGACTCCTCTTCAGCCTATCATTTGCAGTCCAACAGTCAAGTGGGGCAGGCCAATCAGATTTTGACAAATTTCCTATGGCACTTCATCAATGCACATCACAGCCATTGAGTCAAACTTTTCCCTTGGGCTGAGTTCTCCTAAAAGAATCATATGAGTGATTTATGCACAGTAGCACAATATTACTTTCCCTGTGACTACGGTACCACCTCCAAAATCCCTGCGGCCGATGCGCTTCCTAAGAGTTTTTCTAACATCTGGGTGGATACCTAGGCTATTCTGGAGAATTCGTCTGAACGGATGAAAAAGCATGCGGATAATAGATGCCTGAATCCACCATTGTTCCAGATTCAGGCATCTATTATCCGCATGCTTTTTCATCCGTTCAGACAAATTCTCCAGAGTATGGCTCTTTTCCAGATGTGTGTGTCTCAAGATGCCTTTCTACAAGTTGAGTCCTCACTTTATTGGTCCATTTGAAGCCCTCCAGCAGATTAATGCCATATTCTACAAGATGAGGCTTCTGGCCTCTTTAAGTATCCCTAATTCCTTACACGCATCTCTCCTAGGACGCTTCTTCAAGGATTTTGACATCTCGCTCTTACCAGTCAGCTTGGAGAACATCTTTGAGGTAAAAAAAATCCTGCCCATGAAAAAGGTGAGAGGTATATCCCTTTTACTAGTGGATTAGAAGAGGTTTGGTCCTGAGGAGAGGTCAGGGGTGCCAAAGAGAATATTAATGCCCGTCTTCTCCTACAGAGATTTCTTTCAGGAGTGGAAAAGAGGGAGTGTAAGGGGGGGTATTCTAATGCCAAAGCCCTAGCGGTGTCCCACATCCTACGCCTGGCCTGGACACCGGCGCGCTCACCTTCTTGAACACTCTGCAGTCCCAGTCACTGTCTCCTGCTCCCAGGGCCTGCGCACAGCACGCAGGTCTCCTGGCAGTGTGCTTAGGATTTGCACGCATCTCCCTTCCCTCCTAAAGGTCCAGTGTACCATTACCCAGAAGTGCCTCTCAGCCTATGGCTGAGAAGCACTAACTATTTAAAGCATCCTTCTCCTATGGGTGGTGTCTGAGGAACATGCTCATTTAGTTAGATTCATGCTTGCTAGTTGTCAGCCCCAGTGTCCTGTGCCTGTTAACCTATACCTGTGTTCCAGTACATGTCAATATCTGCCCGCCAGTCAGTATCAGCCTGCCCGCCAGTACCTGCTTGCCAGTCTGAACCGGCCATCCAGTCTGCACCAACAGTCCTTTCTGTACCTGAGTCCATTTCTGCCTTCCTGACACCTGGGTTCAGCTGCTACAGTACTGAGAGATCCCCTGGAGTGCTACCTTCCAGCACAAGCCTAACCTCATCAGAGGCTCTAATGGAGACAAGGCAGTTGCTTAGTCACGCCCCTACAGGTGGGCCCACTCCTGTGGCAAAGTGGGTCCACACCCACCAGCATGACATTTACTCTTATCTTTTGCCCTGTGATAGGATATCATTAGCCAGGCATATAGGCCATGCCTGGGCATGTTTCATTATATCTGAAGGTTGGGCATCATCCTGACCTTAGTTTTTAATTTTCTTTTAATATTAGAGTTTTCTTTACTACCAGACTATCTTTATATATTGCACCCCTTAGTGTGATAATTGAGCTGAGTCCACCCATGCAGAGGCTATGACACACATGAACTAGGGGATGTCTGGCACTTGGCGAAACACACAACAAACACAGGGTACACTGGGGACACTTTAACAATGGTGAGCCCTTTCACTAGGGAGAGGGGTGAGGGGACACCTACTGAACTCACTGCAAGCTGGTTCTTGAGCTCCCTAGTGTGCCTCTACGGGGTGTTTCAACTTGTCGCCAAGCTGGATACCTAATCCCTCACTAGCCCTGCAAACACTGTGGCTAGTGAGATGGCCGGAGAGAGACACTTGTCCCACCACTACAATAATCAATATGGTAGGGAAGGAAAGACAGACAGGGGAATCAACAAAAGGATAAGGTCCAACTTCACGGCTATAGTCAGACACCAGGACTGCGGCCTACACCGCTTCAGACTACAAGGGCTCCAGCAGTTCCTTCCATCTCCAGGCCTAGTTTCAGAATGGATTCATAATAAATGGCCCCCTTTACTGGGGGATTTGACCATATATAGGGGATAGGAGTGGTCACAAACCGGAAGCACCTAGTGGCATTAGATCAACTGATGATTTTTGGATGTGCAGTTTATGTCTTTTTCTCCAGCTATGTTGTATTGCATGGTCTGTCCCCTTATGTTTTTGTACTTAAAGCAGCATTCCTCCCATTTGGCACAGGTGTATTTAATTAGCAGTACACTGCAAGGAGCAGTTCTGCCTTTTTGCTCTCAGTTCACATACTGAGAGCTTGTGGAAGGTGAGTTGGCCAGCTCCTTTCACAAAGTACTGGTGCTGTGTGGCAGCCAATGCTGCGGTGGTTTTGTGTTGGTGGGGCAGTGTAACCTAGAGTCATGGGGCTCAGCCTTGGGCTTCATACAGTCTGATCAGAATGTTAAACCATGAACCTCATGTTCAGGTATAGAAATTTTTGCCTGGCAGCATTAGATCAAAATTTTTTGGATGTGCGGTTCATGTCTATTGAGGTTTATTATTGTTGTCTAATTAAGGTTATTATTTACAGGTTCTCTCCTTTTTAAGCACAATAGCATGTTCTTTTTATCTCCCTCCAGTGACCATGGTAATACTGGAGAGCACATTGCATTCCAGCAAATGTCACTTCCAGTATTTTGAACGCATTTGCGTTCCAGCGCTGGATATACATCACTTCTGGTAACACAGAACAATGGTTTCCTCACTCACTGACTGGAGGGGTGATGAAGCGCATTTGCATTTGTCACGCTCCCCGGGTCCCCTGCGCTGCCCTCCGGCTCACCTGTCACGCTCCCCGGCTCCCCTGCCTCGCTTCCCGGGTCCTCGGTCCGGTCACCGCCGCTCTCCGCTCTCCAGCATCCATTGCCGGCACGTCCCCGGCGTCCTGGTCCCCGCTCCCGGCGCCCGTCGGCTTCTCAGCCCCAGCCCGGCCTTGCTGCTTCCTCCTCGCAGCTTCCTGCTCTGGCTTCTGGCACTCGGGCCGCGCGCATGCGCATTAGGGCGCGCGCGCGGTCATTGACCCTTTCTTAAAGGGCCAGCGTCCATTAACAGGAAATGATGCAAACAGGTACAGGGTATAAAGGGGTTTAATGTCCAAGGGGGCATCTTCGTGTTTCTTAAGCTAGGAGTCAGGTCTCCTGGTGTCTCTGTGATATACTCACCTATCTCTCTTGTAGAGCCGTGCCTGCCTCGCCATCCGGTCCTGCCGAATCCCGAACCCCGAACGCTGTCCATCTGCCATCCTGACAGTCCGTACCATCTCGGATCCCTGCGGTGACCCGTCATCTCGCTCCAAAGGTTCCGGACCCCGCCTGACATCTTCTCGGCTTCCGAACCTGAGCTGCGTCACCCGGACTACCATCAGTGACTCCGTGGTCCCAGGGACTTCTCCGTTATACTCGTGTGCACGGACTGCTCTGCTGCCTATAGTGCTCCAGCTACCGGACCCCTTACCACCATCTAGGAGTTCGGCCCAGTGGATCCACCTCCTGGGTCTGCCCGTCCACCTGGCCCTGACAGTAAGATCAGGCCATGGATCCCGCTGCAGCACTAGCAGCCATACAGGAGGAACTCCAACGCCAGCGTGAGACTCAGACCCGCATGCTGCAATTCATGTCTTCTGTGGACGCCCGTGTATTGCAAATATAAAAATGGCTATTTTTTGAGTCTATACATTATGTTAAACTAGAACATATTGATTAGTCAGACAGACGAAGTGTACATGGTTACAAAATCTTGTATATACTTAAGGATTTCTGTGTGTTTGTCTTGAATATACAGACAGACAATATACCATTGTAACAGAAACCTTATGATTTACTTACAATCAAATATCTGATGGTTTTGTGTGTTTGCTATCCATTGAAATTGAAACTATGATTTACTTTGGTTCAGCAATCTGATGTTTTGGGTGTTTGCTGTGTACACAGATAGACAGTGTGTCCATTTGCCTAGCTCGAGTACCTGATGTGTATTCTTGGGAGACTTGAATGCTGTGGGTTTATTGCCCCTTGTCTGATGTGTGGTGTATCTCTGGTTCATCTATGCCCAATGACTGGCCATCAAAGGGCATGGATCAATAAGACTACAACACATTAACTTTAAGGCTTGTAATATTGTTCAAGCCTTTTTAAGATCAGCTGAAGTATAGCACAGACAGAAGCTCGTGTTTCCTGCACCGTGAGACGTCCGGTCAGTGATGTCCAGGAGTCTCTGTCTATGTCATGCTTCTCTGACTTCCAGACAGATGATGTCCAAAGCTCCTTGGTGATGTAAGTATATTTAACTGTACTTAACCTTTGTATGTTCAATATACAAAAGTGTACGCAATATCATATTTTTCCTTTAAGTTTGTATTTCATATTAACCTTTATAATAAAATTACTTATTTGCCTTCTTTAAAGCTGTATCTGAACCTTAGTGTTAAAAATATTAGCAAAACATTTGGCGTAGTCGGCAGGATACGCAGAAGGCTTTGAGTATTTTTGTTAGTGTGATATTGCGAAAAAATATGCCTCTTTTTAAGAAAAAAGTGGTTGTGAGTGAATGCATTGAGATTCCAGGTTGGGAACAGAGTCCCTATGATATTTTGGCAACCAAGTGGTCGCACAGTGTTGGTTTGAGTGAACCATGGGACAAATGTTTGAAAAATGCTGAACCTGTAGATGTGGTTGAATGCTTGCAGAAAGTGAAAGTGGAGAGAGGTAAAGAATTGGGTGCTGTTGGTAGGCGTGGATGGATCCTGTTGTCTGCATATAGAAAACAGCATCAGGAAAAGATACGTATGGTAACAAAAGTTCAGGAATTAGAGAGACAGTTGTGTGAGGTCCAGACTGCATTGGTTACCGCACAGTGTCAGAATAAGTTGTCAGTGGACAAATGTGATGGATATCAGCATGATGCAGACAAGTCTGCTGTATGTATAGAGCAGTATAAATACAGAAAGAAGAGAGGGAAGGAGAATAGAAAGGAAGTAGCTTTGACCATAGCCAAAGCGGGGTCAGAGGGGAACTCAGATGAGTGGAGTGGTGACGTACAGAACTCATCTGATTCTGAAAATGTCACCGACCCAGAACAAGAGGATGAACATGTCAGTGGGGAGAAGGAAATTGATCCTCATCTTAACCCAATAAGAGTTCATCCAATATACCATAGACAAGTTGTAGAAACAGTTAGAGGTAAACAGAACAGAAATATGGTAGAGGATTGCAGTCAGCTTCATGATCGTTTTTCACAAAGGTCAAATGAACCTTTGATAGCTTGGGCAGTCAGATTATGGGAGGCGGGGGCTCATGGAGTACAGCTGGATGCTGTGGATGGCCCAAAGTTTGTTCAACTCAGCCATGAGCCTGTAGTGAAGGAAGCATTTTGTTCCTTGATAGTTCAGCGACCACATGTGGTGTGTAGTATGATGGATGTTGTGGCTATGGCATTGCAGCATAAATACCCATCTGAGGCGGACTGGCCGCCTAATGAAAAACCATGGTTTACATTGAAAGATTGTGCTCGGAGATTGAAGGAGGAGGCTATGAAAAATGCTATTTCAGAAAGTACATATGACAATTACATGCAAGTTGTTGTAAGTGTTTCTATTAGAAATTGTATCATTAGAAATGCCCCTGCAGCTTATAAACATGTCATGATGGCATTAATGGTAAATCAGACTGGGAAACCCATCTCCAATACATTGGAGGCGATCCGACAGTTAGAGGGTCTGGGAGAATGGGGTCCCAAACAGAGAGATCAGCTTAATTTTGAAGAACAGTGTAACAACGTCAAAAGTAGTACAAATCGTAGATCCCGTGTTACCAGGAGAGATATGTTTATGGCCCTGATAAAGGATGGTGTTCCCTGGGATAAAATAGATGGGATTAGTACTGACAAGATGTGGAAATTGTATCAAAAGAGAAAATTGTATCAAAGGAGAAGACTCAATAAAAAGTCAGGGGTTTCACATAATAAAAAGGTTGCAGCAAAAGATTCTGAATCTCCACAGCGCAGGCGAAGCAGGACACGGGGAGAAAGAGGGCCCACTTTCTCATCGTCACCAGCAAAGCCTATACCACCGGGGGTGTTGGATCTTTACGCTGAAGTCAAATGTTTGGTGCAGGAAATCAAAGCCCAGCAGAACAGGTTATCATCATCTTCCATCAAGATGTCTCCATCTGAAATGGAAGATAGATGGGGGGAAAAAGATAAGGGTAATATTGAGACCACAGAGGAGATTGAAATTTATAAGGGTAATATTGAGACCACAGAGGAGATTGAAAAAGATAAGGGTAATATTGAGACCATAGAGGAGATTGCCGGTAATATTGAGACCACAGAGGAGATTGAAAAAGATAAGGGTAATATTGAGACCACAGAGGAGATTGCCACCAATACAGAATGTACAGAGATATGTAAAGAGAAAAGTAATATAAAAGCCATTCCTGCTCATAAACAATACAGAGCCGTCCAAATGTTCACAAAGGAGAGACTGGAAACCAGGAGGATCCCTGTGTTCAGTCTATTGGAAGGGCAATTATTTTTGCTATTGTTTGGTTGGTCTCATATTTACATACCCATGCTGATAATTAATACAGCACAATATACCAATATGGTTGGTTAAATAGTGAACTTTTTGGGCTGTCAAGTTAGATGTGAATCTTTTAGCATATGGATAATGGACTGGATAAAATTGTGTTTTGTGCATTATTTGAGCTTATATGCTAATCATGTTTGTGCTTTCTTTTTAGACTGGAGACCAGAGTTTTACATGTTATTAGAGCAATCAGGCTAAAACAATGAAACAAGTAATCATCCCATTGTGATGAATGGGTATTGTATTTACCTAATGGTTGTTGTTTGTTTTATGTGTATGTTCAATCAGGACCACAGTAGGCTTGTAAATGCCATCTCAGTATGATGGTCTCATGGTCCAAAGGTCAGATTTGGCCTTCAACTGAACTCAGTTAATAAGAGAAGGGATAGATCAGGATTATTAATTAAGGTAATTCTAATGAATAGTGGAGACAGTGACATGTTAATCAATTGATGGTACTGTCTATTTCTAAAATGTAGATAGAGGGAGGGCTCCTTCAGTTCTGCAGAGAAGATAAATGATTTGGATCTTCACATCCTATCAATGATTGTGCAAACATTTGGGTGAAACAATTGAGTGACAAAGGTCCTCCAGACCCTGCTGAAGTCATTGCTCGAGGAGCAGACAATGTGCTGACAGTTATGAAAACAAGAAAAGTGGGAATACATCCCAACTGACAGATGAGTAATATGTGTATTTTTGTCCCTTTAGATCAAACTCTGGAAATGTTGCATCATTGGCGCCACCATGGGCATGGATCTACTTCCGTCAGAAGCCAAGCAACCTTCAGACCGAAAACAGAGAGACCAACCATGGAAAATGTGGCCTTATTGAAAACCAAACAGAATCTATGGGTTTACCTGGCTCAGCTGATGAATACGAGCCATTTTTGTATAACAAAGACTACCAGTGATGACAATATATGAGAAACTTGTATCGAGGCGCTACTGACCCCTTTACATAAATGAAGACCTAGAAGAAGAAGATGTGACCCAAAACTTCATCTCCAATCTGTATTGTGCCTATATGAACTGCACTGGGGAACATTCTCTAACAGAAGAGATGATTGCCCTAAGGACTCAAAGGGTTACATGAGCTGATCTATCAGAGGACTTGTTAAAGCAAAATAGGCAGATGTCAACAATTAAAAATACAGAATAAGACAGGGCATAAACAGATTGCTATTATTTGTGTCTCTCATACAAATAAAAAATGCAAACGTATGAGGGCAGGAAATAATATGAGATTAACAATATAATGACTGTTTCATTATATACAAAAAATGTAAAATTGTTAACGAAATCATAGATACAAGGATTATCTATAATAATTGTAGGAACACTCACTGTAGCGGCATATGCAGCTAAAGCAATAGGACGATTCTCTTGTTTGGTGGCTATATTTATCACAAGTAGAGATGGATTTATACTAGATTAATTACATTACACAAGATAATGGTAGATGGTGGGAATGTGTATTTTCTTAGTTCCTCATTATATATATTAGGAGTAATTTTTGCTATTGTGCATGCATTGCTTTGTGTTGTTGTATCATCCGCTAAAACTATGCCGTTAGGGTATGGGACATTGTATAAATAATGTATGGCTCAAAATAGCCAAGGGTGGAATGTATTGCAAATATAAAAATGGCTATTTTTTGAGTCTATACATTATGTTAAACTAGAACATATTGATTAGTCAGACAGACGAAGTGTACATGGTTACAAAATCTTGTATATACTTAAGGATTTCTGTGTGTTTGTCTTGAATATACAGACAGACAATATACCATTGTAACAGAAACCTTATGATTTACTTACAATCAAATATCTGATGGTTTTGTGTGTTTGCTATCCATTGAAATTGAAACTATGATTTACTTTGGTTCAGCAATCTGATGTTTTGGGTGTTTGCTGTGTACACAGATAGACAGTGTGTCCATTTGCCTAGCTCGAGTACCTGATGTGTATTCTTGGGAGACTTGAATGCTGTGGGTTTATTGCCCCTTGTCTGATGTGTGGTGTATCTCTGGTTCATCTATGCCCAATGACTGGCCATCAAAGGGCATGGATCAATAAGACTACAACACATTAACTTTAAGGCTTGTAATATTGTTCAAGCCTTTTTAAGATCAGCTGAAGTATAGCACAGACAGAAGCTCGTGTTTCCTGCACCGTGAGACGTCCGGTCAGTGATGTCCAGGAGTCTCTGTCTATGTCATGCTTCTCTGACTTCCAGACAGATGATGTCCAAAGCTCCTTGGTGATGTAAGTATATTTAACTGTACTTAACCTTTGTATGTTCAATATACAAAAGTGTACGCAATATCATATTTTTCCTTTAAGTTTGTATTTCATATTAACCTTTATAATAAAATTACTTATTTGCCTTCTTTAAAGCTGTATCTGAACCTTAGTGTTAAAAATATTAGCAAAACAGCCCGCCTGAACACGCTACAAGCGGCAGTTACGTCTTCAACATCCCGGGCTTCCACTAGTCAATCCACGGCTCCAGCTCCCGTGGCGACTTCTTCAGATACTTCCAGACTTCGTTTGGCCTCACCACCCCGGTACGCCGGAGACCCCAAGACCTGCAGGGGATTCTTAAACCAATGCTCCCTCCATTTCACGCAGCTGCCGCATTTGTTTGCCTCCGACCAAGCCAAGGTCGCCTTCATCATGTCCCATCTAGAGGGTGAGGCACTGGCGTGGATGAACCCCTTGTGGGAGAAGGGGGATCCTGTGACCACGAACATCCAGGAGTTCCTGCAGGCATTCCGTGGCACCTTTGATGAGCCCGGACGCGCCTCCGCGTCTGCTTCGTCTCTACTCCAGTTACGTCAGGGGACTCTGACGGTGGGTCAATACGCAATCCGGTTTCGCACCTTGGCTTCGGAACTCGGCTGGAACAACGAGGCCCTAACCGCCGCCTTCTGGGAAGGACTCTCGGGGCGAATTAAAGATGAGCTGGCGGGTCGTGACGTACCGACCACCCTGGATGCCCTGATTGCCCTAGCGACTCGAGTGGACATTCGATTTCAGGAGCGATCCAAGGAAGTGTCCCGTGAGAGACGTCCGGTACGGCATTCCTCTCCTCCGCAGAAGCCCTCCGTACTTCAGTCATCGACAGCTGGGGCCCCCGTCCACGAGCCCATGCAGATCGACCGAGTGCGGCAGTCTGAACAACGTCGAGCAGAGCGGCTCGCCAAGGGTCTCTGCTTTTACTGCGGAGAGGGCACACACCTGCTACGCTCCTGTCCAGAGAGGCCGGGAAACTCCAAAGCCTAGGGTTGGTAGGAGAGGCCACCCTAGGTGCTGGGACTCTCTCAGACCCGGTTACGTGGACTGTGCAAGTGACAACGGGAGAGACGCGGTTCACGGCTGAGGCATACCTCGATTCCGGGGCAGCAGGCAATTTCATCCAGCAGGCCACGGTGGACAAGTACCAGGTGCCTGTTACTCCACTCGACAAGCCCCTAGTGATTGCCTCTGTGGATGGGAGACCCCTCTCTGACACCATCTCCTGGATCACCAGGCCGGTCGAACTGCGTATCGGTGCCCTGCACACCGAGAACATCGCTCTCTACGTCCTCCCACACATGTCCCATCAAATCCTGCTGGGACTTCCCTGGTTGCGGACACACGAACCATCAGTCAGCTGGGGCACTGGCGAAATCACCCGATGGGGCTCTTCGTGCCAGGAGAAGTGTCTAAAGACCATACAACCCATCCGACGACCTCCGGTTCCAGAGAACCTACCAGGACTGCCCTTGGCCTATTGGTCCTTTGCGGATGTCTTTGATAAAAAGGAATCAGAGGTACTTCCGCCACATCGTCCTTACGATTGTGCCATCGACCTGCTCCCAGGAACAACACCACCTCGAGGACGGATATATCCATTGTCTCCAGCCGAAACAAGGGCCATGTCTACTTACATCTCAGAGAGCCTGGCAAGGGGATTCATTCGGAGATCCTCCTCTCCTGCTGGAGCAGGCTTCTTCTTCGTCAAGAAGAAAGAGGGCGACTTACGCCCATGCATAGACTACCGGGGATTGAATCAAATCACCGTAAAAAACAAGTACCCTCTGCCGCTCATCCCCGAATTGTTTGACGGGCTTAGAGGAGCTCGTGTGTTCACCAAGCTGGATCTTCGGGGTGCTTACAATCTGGTACGCATCCGCTCTGGGGACGAATGGAAGACCGCGTTCAATACTCGCGATGGGCACTATGAATACTGCGTGATGCCCTTCGGCCTGTGTAACGCTCCAGCCGTCTTTCAAGAACTGGTGAACGACGTTTTCCGGGACCTTCTCTACGTCTGTGTTTTAGTGTATCTGGATGACATCCTTGTCTTCTCTCCGGACCTCCAGACCCACAGAGAGAACGTACAGCTGGTTCTACAGAGACTGAGAGAGAATCGTCTGTACGCCAAGTACGAGAAGTGTGTCTTTGAGCAGTCTTCTCTCCCCTTCCTGGGGTACATCATCTCTGACACCGGACTGCAGATGGATCCAAAGAAGGTCTCCTCCATTCTCAACTGGCCTCCTCCTTCTGGACTGAAAGCAATCCAACGCTTCCTGGGATTCGCCAACTACTACTGCCAGTTCATCCCTCACTTCTCTGCTCTGACTGCTCCTCTCTCCGCTTTGACCAAGAAGGAGGCTAATCCAAAGGACTGGTCCCCTGCGGCCGACGCCGCGTTTGGCTCTCTGAAGCGGGCATTTGCCTCCTCTCCTGTACTCCACCGTCCGGAGTTAAACCGCCAGTTCACCTTGGAGGTGGATGCCTCCTCCTCGGGTGCCGGAGCAGTGCTCATGCAGAAGTCCTCCTCCGGGAAGATGGTGACTTGCGGATTCTTCTCCAAGAGCTTCTCAGCGCCCGAACGCAACTACACCATCGGTGACCGAGAGCTTTTGGCAGTCAAACTGGCTCTGGAGGAATGGCGCTACCTTCTGGAAGGAGCAGTGTACCCCGTGATTATTTACACGGACCACAAGAACCTGGAATACCTGCGGTCCGCTCAGCGACTGAACCCACGGCAAGCCAGGTGGTCCTTATTCTTTGCCAGGTTTGATTTCCAGCTCCATTTCCGACCCGCGGACAAGAATGTACGCGCTGATGCCTTGTCCAGGTCTTTCATGCCCATGGAGCAGGAGGAGGAGACTACCCAACCCATCATCTGTCCTAGCAAAATCGTTCCGGTGGCCCCTGTCACCCTGGCCCAGATACCGCCTGGGAAGACCTATGTCTCTGAGACTGACAGGCAAAAAGTGTTACACTGGGGTCATGCCTCGAAAACAGCCGGTCATGCTGGTCAGAAGAGAACATGGGGTGCGATTGTACGTCATTACTGGTGGCCATCCCTTCGCACGGACGTCGCTGCTTTTGTCTCTGCCTGCTCCTCTTGTGCCAGGAACAAGACGCCCAAACACCTGCCATATGGCCGTCTTCTGCCTCTGCCGATACCCTCAGTTCCGTGGCAACACATAGCGATGGACTTTATTACGGACTTGCCATTGTCCTCTGGACACACAGTCATATGGGTCGTGGTGGATCGGTTCTCTAAAATGGCTCATTTCGTCCCTATGGCTGGACTGCCCTCTGCTCAGGAACTCGCGGACGCCTATATACATCACATCTTCCGCTTGCATGGCTTTCCATCACACATCGTATCCGACAGAGGAACTCAGTTCACCTCCCGCTTCTGGAGGGCTCTCTGCAAACATCTGGGAGTGACTCTGGACTTTTCTTCTGCCTACCATCCTCAGTCTAATGGCCAAGTGGAGAGGGTCAATCAAATCTTGACCTCCTTCTTACGTCACTATGTCAACGCCCATCACGACGACTGGTCCACGCTTCTTTCTTGGGCTGAATTCTCCCATAACCACCACATCAGTGAGTCGTCCTCCAGCTCTCCCTTCCATGTCGTTTACGGACTTCAGCCTTCCGTCCCATTGCCTGTATCCCCTTCTTCGGATGTCCCTGCTGCTGATACTGTAGCCCGTGACTTTTCAACCATTTGGGACTCTGTCAAGGCGTCCCTTGGGCGTGCTTCCCTGCGGATGAAGAGACACGCAGACAAGAGGCGTTTGGATCCTCCGTGTTTCTCTCCTGGAGATCTAGTCTGGCTTGCTTCCAAGTACGTCCGATTGAAGATACCATCCTACAAGCTGGGTCCTCGCTACATCGGGCCGTTTAAAGTCCTCAACAAGATCAATGAGGTCTCCTACAAGCTACAGCTCCCGGCCACGATGAGGATACCCAACTCATTCCACGTCTCCCTGCTCAAGCCGGTTGTCCTTGATCCCTTCTCCGCTGCTGCCAGTTCGTCTCCTCCTCCTATTGCCGATGACGACATCTATGCGGTAAGGGATATCGTGGCCATGAAGACCGTACGGGGTCGACAGTTCTTCCTGGTGGACTGGGCAGGGTATGGTCCTGAGGATAGGTCCTGGGAGCCCCGGGAGAATGTGGGTACTGCGCTGATCCGTGCCTTCCTGTCCCGGTTGCGGGGAGGGGGGTGTGGGGGGGGGGTACTGTCACGCTCCCCGGGTCCCCTGCGCTGCCCCCCGGCTCACCTGTCATGCTCCCCGGCTCCCCTGCCTCGCTTCCCGGGTCCTCGGTCCGGTCACCGCCGCTCTCCGCTCTCCAGCATCCATTGCCGGCGCATCCCCGGCGTCCTGGTCCCCGCTCCCGGCGCCCGTCGGCTTCTCAGCCCCAGCCCGGCCCTGCTGCTTCCTCCTCGCAGCTTCCTGCTCTGGCTTCTGGCACTCGGGCCGCGCGCATGCGCATTAGGGCGCGCGCGCGGTCATTGACCCTTTCTTAAAGGGCCAGCGTCCATTAACAGGAAATGATGCAAACAGGTACAGGGTATAAAGGGGTTTAATGTCCAAGGGGGCGGGGCCTGATCTTCGTGTTTCTTAAGCTAGGAGTCAGGTCTCCTGGTGTCTCTGTGATATACTCACCTATCTCTCTTGTAGAGCCGTGCCTGCCTCGCCATCCGGTCCTGCCGAATCCCGAACCCCGAACGCTGTCCATCTGCCATCCTGACAGTCCGTACCATCTCGGATCCCTGCAGTGACCCGTCATCTCGCTCCAAAGGTTCCGGACCCCGCCTGACATCTTCTCGGCTTCCGAACCTGAGCTGCGTCACCCGGACTACCATCAGTAACTCCGTGGTCCCAGGGACTTCTCCGTTATACTCGTGTGCACGGACTGCTCTGCTGCCTATAGTGCTCCAGCTACCGGACCCCTTACCACCATCTAGGAGTTCGGCCCAGTGGATCCACCTCCTGGGTCTGCCCGTCCACTTGGCCCTGACAGCATTCCAGGGTAGCATTTACATAGCTTTCTGTGACCTTCTATAACTTGAATATTATGTGGGCGCGCCTACCGTGGAATACACGATGTGTTCCGTTTCCATGATGGTTGTTCAACAGCTCTCTATATGGGCACTCAGCGTCAGACAATGTTTAGTGGGGGTGTCATATTGTTATCCTAGGGTGCCAACCTCTGCGGCTAGGGAGGGACACTTCTAGTCACAGGCATACCCCCTTCAAATAGCTACACTGTTGGGAAAATTGTTTTTGCTTCTGACACCTGAATATTATTTATTTGTTGTTTGGCCTACATTTCAATTTGTCTAGTTCTTAAATGTTCAATATTTTAATATTTATTTAATAATGATATTTTTGAAGGGTTTTTATTTAGGTTGTTAATCACCTTCTAGTTCAGCAATACTGGCATAATGCAATTGTGCGCTACACCAGTCTTCATGAATCAGCTCCAAAACCGCTAGCTTTGTCCAGGTACTAAGTAAACCATATAAAACCCTGACTACTCAAACACAGTTTATCTAGTCCCAGTCCAGTCACACAAAACAATCATTGTCAATAGCAACCATTGATACTTGCTGTTTGTGCAGTCTCCTCTCAGAGCGATATGGCTTATCTCCTTCCCCAGGCTGAGTAAAGGTACCGTCACCTTAAGCGACGCTCCAGCGATCCCACCAGCAACCTGACCTGGCAGGGATCGCTGGAGCGTCACTACATGGGTTGCTGGTGAGCTGTCAAACAGGCAGATCTCACCAGCAACCAGTGACCAGCCCCCAGCCAGCAGCGACGCGTGGAAGCGATGCTGCGCTTGGTAACTAAGGTAAATATCGGGTAACCAACCCAATATTTACCATGGTTACCAGCGCACACCGCTTAGCGCTGGCTGCCTGCACTCCTAGCCAGAGTACACATCGGGTTAATTACCCGATGTGTAGTCTGGCTATGTGTGCAGGGAGCAGGGAGCCGGCACTGACAGCGTGAGAGCGGCGGACGCTGGTAACAAAGGTAAATATTGGGTAACCAAGGAAAGGGCTTCTTGGTTACCTGATATTTACATTGGTTACCAGCGTCCGCAGAAGCCGGCTCCCTGCTCACTGCACATTCAGTTGTTGCTCTCTCACTGTCACGCACAGCGATGTGTGCTTCACAGCGGGAGAGCAACAACTAAAAAATGGTCCAGGACATTCAGCAACAACCAGCGACCTCACAGCAGGGGCCAGGTTGTTGCTGGATGTCACACACAGCAACATCGCTAGCAAGTCGTGCCTCAGCAGCGATGTTGCTAGCGATGTTGCTTAGTGTGACGGTACCTTAACTAAGGTGAAAAGATAGCCAGGCTATGTGTACTGGTTGCCAGTTGTACCTCATTAGGATCTGTAGTGCTAAGATTTAACCATGTCCTACTTGTCTTTCCTTAGCATGCAACAAGAATTTGCAAAAAATTATGACCCCTTAAATAACTTGTCCATGTAATATACTACAACACCCACTATAGTATATGGGGTTATTCACATATCTGATTTTGATACGAGTCACGGATCTAGCTCGGTAATGCAAGTCTATAGTGGGGTGGAAAAAAATCAGACAGCATTTGGATGCCATCCATATGTTCTTCGAATTTTAAGTTTGTTTGATAGGAGAAGCAAAGAAAGTTTCTTGAACAAAAAAAACCTGATGAAATTCTAGTAGTAACAACTGACATTGGCGAAACATACAGTAGATGAAAAGCTGATCCAAAACACTGATGTTTCGGTCTGTTTTTTTACATACAAAAAAAAATCACTGATGCTTGAATGAGCCCTAACACCTTTTATTTTTCTTTTGATTTGCGCCTTTTTTAAAGGCAATTTTATATATGTTTTCCTGTTGTTTTTTGTTCATCATTGTCAATGAGTTTTGGGTTTTCTATATGTTTTTGGCTGAATCAATTGCAAAGTTTTAAAAACCACAAAAATGAGCTCCAGTCCCTCCCTCGAGTAATTTTAAGAATATCTGTCTGAAATTGAAGTGCAAATTTTTCAACGTTTTAGCGGAGTGTGTTACTTTTTGTCATAAACAAAAGCCACAAAAAAGATTAAAGGCAAAAATAAAATACGAGTTGCTCTAGTCAATTCTTGAGGTGAATCAGTCATTCAGCAGTACTACCATAGACACTAGGATAAACATCTTCGATAGTTTTTAAATCGTCTTTTTGTCACAATGTGACTGCAGGATAGTGAGGAACTTCTATACTGTCCCTCATGCTAGGGAACCTTAGACTGTCCCTAACGTCAGGGTTACCCCTAATGGTGGAGATGCCTGAGTTCCGGGCTTGACTATTTTTCTGACCAGAGCTAATCTGTCCTCCCCAGAGAAGGAAGGGGCAGGAGTGTGATAGCAACACAGATATAGACAGGGAAATACCAAAATAGATAAATTATAGCTGCCACTAATAGTAGGAGAGCAAATGTGACTGGCTCTCCCACAGCATGTGGCCAAAGGAGATTAACAAATGTAGCGCCCTTGCGGTCATGCTACTAAAATATGCAACCTGGTTCCTGGAGTCCTAGCTCTGGCTAAACCCGCACACACCTAAAACAGACACACAACCCTGAACCACAGGAGGGTTGGCTGTCCTATGGTGTAAAGCCTGTCCAGGAAGTGGAGGTTGCCTAGGAGGTGTAAATCCAATCCTCCTGTAGCTAGGTACCTAGAAGGAAGGGAAGGGGAGGGGTTGGTGAGTGAAGTGGAGGAGAAAATCAGATAAGTTCAGACAGGGACAGAGAGGAGAAGGAAGGAGGAGGACGCCTGACTGGGTTTCAGGTCTGGGTGCGAGGCCTGAGGATCATCGCACGATGCCCAGGGGAGAAGAAGCTGGCTGTGGTGTCTGCAAGGGACTCTGACAGAGCTGTGCAAGAGAAGTGCACGGACGGGGCCATAGCCAGGCTACACAGACAGAGCCAGGACAAAAGGAACCAGGAATCTGTCCCCAGCACTAGGGGAGTGTAACCTGTTAGTAAATCTTCAGTAAAGACACCCTGTTTCACTTGGACTTTGCCTGTTTGGATTCCTTTCAGCCTGCACTTCATTCAGCACCACGGTAACCAGCAGTGTTTGTGTCTGTTTCCTTCATTGTGTACCTCATCCAGCACCAAGAGGTTTCATAGCCTGTTCCTGCACTATCCAACTCATCCAGCACCTAGAGGACACTGGGGTTTACCCTACCTGTGGAGGGGGTTAACACACTTGCGGCTGATTCCATCAGCCCCAGTCCCTCATAAGCATCAGCGGCTGCACCTATTCCCTGGCCGCACTACCACAGGTGGCGTCACGAATATTAACTTTATTATCCCTTGTAAGTAGCCCCTGCCATTTCATTAAGCGTCCCCAGGGCACGGGACCGGGCAACGGCCACCAGAGTGACTTTCCCATTTGTTACTGCCCGGGACCGAGTACCTGCTTGCCTGGGCGACACACAAGCAGCCTAGCAGAAATTAACTCTTGCTAGCCTGCCTATGAACTACTAATCTTTGGGTCAACGCCTGAGTCTCCTTGCTTTGATCACTGACATAAGAAAGTTAGCAGACAGAATGCAAGAAACTGTAGTTTCCACAGATCCTGACAGTGCCATGACAGTCAGCAATTCTTGTAGATAACTCCTTGTGACAGTACCCCTTCCTCCAAGAGGAACCTGGGCACCTTCAAGGCCTGGATTCACATGATGAAGATGATGAAAACTAACCAGCATGGATATCAGAGGTTGGTACCATAACTCTACCAATGAATCAAATTTTGGAACAAATGACAAATGAAACAGGAATCAACAATTTTTATAACTTAACTCGAATGACCCATCGACTAGGACCGGAGGTGGAGGTAAGGGAAGAGAGGTTTTAGAAACCATGTATTGTTTTTTAACAGAGACCTGTGAAATACATTATGTATTTTAAATGATGACAGTAGTGCAAGATGAAGTAGTAGTAGTAGTAGTAGAAGGTAGTGCCGCACGTTTGTATTAGAACCTATACCACGCAAATATTGCTGAACCTTCTCCTGTGTAAATAATAACCATGGGACAATAAATCTTACCTAGGTACCCCTGATGAGTGCTCCTTCTGAAATTTACACTGACGGTAGGGCAACACGAAAAACAACAGGAGTAATGACCGCAGTAATTTTATAGGGTCTAATAAACCGGTGTCCTAACTTCAACTAAGGTATTTTAAGTTTAATGTTCTTGGTAGATAACCACGCTAGGTTACCATCACCCAGATCCAGACCAGGCACACGTTTACAATCAGCCACACGTTTGTACTTAGAACCCATGTCATGCAAATGTTGCGGAACCTTTTCCCATGTTAATGATAAACATGGAACAAATAAATCATCCCTAGGTATCCCTGACGAGTGCTTCTTCTTAAATGTATAGAACTGGGGATGCCGACCGTAGACACAAAAAAATGGTGGTACCCCAGTGGATTCATGACGATGATTATTAATGGAAAATTCAGAGAGAGGAAGGAAACAGGACCACTGTTCCTGATTATCAGATACAATACAATGTAAATACTTCTCCAGACTCTGATTTATATGTTCAGTTTGTCCATTAGACTTAGGGTGGAACGCCGAAGAATGACCTAACCGAGAGGAAAAGGCTTTCCAGAATTTGGGGATTAATTGTGCTTCTCTATCTGAGACAATATTTCAGGGAACTCCGTGGAGTTTAACAACCTCACGAACAAAAACCTGAGCTAAAGTCTTAATAGGTAAGGCGATAAAATGTGTAATTTTAGAAAACATATCAACAATCACCAAAATGACTGTATCATACCAGCTTAGGAGGGTAAATTTGTTACAAAATCCATAGAAATGTCTGTCCAAGGTTAACTGGGAACACGCAAAGGCTGCAAACATCCAGAAGGATGAGAGTGAGATGCCTTAGAGCGAGAACAGGTGGCATAGGCCAACACATAGGCTACCACAACCCTCCGAATTTTGGACCACCAAAAGCAACGCAATATGACATCAAGAGTTCCCTTAACTCCAGGGTGACCAAGAAAAACAGAATCATGATGTTCCACCAAGACCTTAAGTCAAAGATTCAGAGGAACAAACGACTTGTTCACGGAAGCCACAGACGGCACATCATATTGATCTTCTGATTTTATTCAAAATCAATACTAAGCGCCGACACCATCACTCTCTTCTGAAGAAGAGGGACAGATTCATCACAGGGTTTCGCCCACTTGGAAAACTCCTGAACAAAGCATCGAACTTAATGTTTTTAGAACCAGGGTAATAAGTAACAGAAATTAAACCTATTGAAAAACAAATACCAACAAGTTTGTCTCGGACACTTTGCAGACTCAAGGTAGAATAGATTTTTATGGTCAGTAATTACTGTAACAGGATGGATAGCTGCTCCAAAAGATGTCGCCATTCCTCAAACAATAATTTCATCAGAAGTAATATCCCGTTACCAATATTGTAATATGTTACGATAGTTTGTTAGAGAAAAAAGCGCATGGATGCAGCTTACGAAGAGATGAACCCTGAGATAACACAGCCCTCATTTCAGATGCATCAACCTCCACAGTAAAAGGCTGCTAAACATCAGGCTGTATCAATACAGGTGCCAACAAGAAGCATTTTTTTTCAGACGGTCAAATGCATGCAAAGCACCGACAGACCATCCGACAAGTCTGTACTTTTGTAGTCATGTCAGTGAGAGTTACTAAAAAATTTTCTGTAATAATTCGCAAAATCTAAAAAACATTGCAGAGCCTTAAGTTTTCCATGACGGTCCCATTTTAATATAGCCTGTAATTTCTGAAAACCTGCCACAGAAATCATATACCCCATAAAAGAAAGTTCCTGACGGCGACTACACACTTCTCAAGTTTAGTATACCACCTATTCTCTCTGTGAATTTGTAGTACACTCCCTGACAAAAGTTCTGTCGCTTATCCATGTTATGTAAATAAAAGCTTATAACCTGACTTTAAATTCATGCATGGGTTTAATAAATTATTCTTTTGAAAGCTGAAACTCTCCCAAATTTGGTTTAGGTTATAAAAATAAAGTTGCTGCAAAGCTGAAATATTCATCATTAAATGAACACAGAAAGGTCAGATTTTGGCAAAACAAAAGTTTTGTTGCCTTGTCAAATAATGCACCTAATCCTAGTTTATCTCCTTACCCTGTTGCAGTGAGCAGATATTAAACTCGGCTAATGATGTCATGTGTGGATCATCATAGAAGAGCCCGAGTGCTGAGAAAAACCCATCCACCATCAAAAACACAGGAGAGTCTGAGGGCAAGGAAAATGTTTTAAGGGTCCCACTCAAGAGAGAGACAATAATTCCCACCTGCTGTGCCTCACCACCAGAGGAATATAATTTGCATGCCTCTCTGAAAGTAGTAAACTGGTTGCGGGCCCCCGAAAATCTATCCGGGAGAGGCAGTTTGGGCTCTGATGATTCAGAGACTGGAACAGATTGTACCTGTGTGGCGGACTGAGCTTTCTGCCCCTTTTAATACAGCAACCTGGAGAGACATGGTCTGCAATTGTCTCGCTAGCGCAGCCACCAGATCCATACTGGAAAGTAGCTGAAGCAGGGACAGCTATAATGTCACTATGTGACTGCAGGATACCAAGGGACAAGGGCTCCTATACTGTCCCTCATTTTAGGGGACCCTAGGACATCCTGTGCCTGGCTGTTCTCCTGACCAGAGCTAATATGTCTCTCCCTAGGAAAGGAAGACGCAGGAGTGTGATGGAAATACAGACTTAGGCAGGCAGGGAAAAAGCAAAACTAAAACACACTGCAAACTCAAAAGGAACAAACAGTAGTAAACTAAGGAAGAAAGCAAAAGAAGTAAGGCAGCATCAAAAAGACAACAAAGGTTAACACCACAACCGCTCATAGCAGTAATGCACACAACCACGAGTAAGCTGGATAAGATTGCCTCTCCAGACCAGTATATATAAACTATAGCTGGCACTAATAGAAGTGTCCAGCCAGCATATACACTGGAGATCAAATTAGAGAACAACACACAATTTACTAAATGTTAAGCTCACTGTGTAGTCCTATGTGATTATATCGTAACATGAGTACACTAGAAGTATTTTAAGCTTATTTCATAAATTGAATTTATTCAAAAGCACATAATAAAAATTGAGATAAATGAAAAAGAACACTGATCAAAATTAGAGAACCGTTTCAGATACCTGGAAATTATTGGTGTTAATCTGGCACCTGGTGCTAATTTCCTTAATTACAGTATCTGACAAACCCTATTTAACTGGCAGCCTAACTTTCTAGTTTACACTGACTTTACAGAAATGGTGTTCTGTTCCAAAGTAACTGAAACCCTTCAGCAGCAGGTTGCCCAGATGAAGGCCAAAGGGGTGACCCTATCAGCGATAGCAAGATAAGTTGGTTGTTCCAAGTCTGTGATTTCGAGAATATTGCATCTTTACAATATCACAAACTCTTTCAAGCCCCCTAAGAAGGCTAGTCACCCCTGAAAAACAAATGCAAGAGAGGACAGGATAATGAAGAGACTCTACATGGGTAATCATTTCAACATTGCAGCTGGAATTGCTCGGCCGTTTAGTAATAAACAAGGTAAGGATCTATCTCGTCATACAGTGTCACAACGTTTAAGAGCATTTAGACTGAAAGCCCACTCTGCAGTGTCCAAACTTCTCATTAGCAGAAAGAATCAAAAGGCTAGACTCACCGTTGGTGAGAAGCATGTTGTGTGGACAGAGGTGAAGTGTTCCACAGTTCATTTTAGTGATGAAAGCAAGTTTAATTTATTTGGGTCTGATGGGAAACATGACAAACTGAGGAAAGACTGAACCCAAAGTGTGTTAAAAAGTCAGTTAAAGGTGGTGGAGGATGTGTCATGGTTTGGGGAATGTTTTCTGTAGCAGGAGTTGGACCTCTGATACAGCTACATGGCAGAATGTGAGTGTGTATCAGAACCTTCTTCAACAACACATGGTTTCTTACTTGCATTCATCACTGAATTAGCCAGCAATTCTCATTCAAGACAATGCTCCCTCCACAGCAAGAGGGGTAAAGCAGTTCCTTCAAACAGAAAACATTAAAACAATGAAATGACCAGCCCAGAGATCTGATCTAAACCCAATAGAAAACCTCTGGAAAATCCTTGGTGACAATTTTATGGCCAAGAAACCCACAATAGTCAAAGAACTGTGGAAGAGACAGGAAGAAGAGAGGACCAAAATCATACCAGAGCAGTATGAGAGATTAGTGATATCCTGTTGCCACAGATGTGCTGAAGTAATTCAAAGCATAAACCTGTACAACTCCTACTGATTGGTGACCGTTGTTACCTTCAGAAACTTTAGTTATAATCTTTCTCTGTGCTACGGTAATTATTGTTCTCTAATTATGATCATCACATTTTGGGCAAAATAAAAGTTTTATGTTGATAAACTTTGGATATTTTGTAAAACACTGTTCTAGTGGCATGGTGTACCCCTACAAAATAAACTTCAAATGTTCATCAATGTAAATTACATTATTTTTGAAAAAAAGCAAGTTATCATACATTGTTCTCTTATTTTGATCTACAGTGTATAGTAGGGTAGCAAATGTGACTGGCTCTCTCATAGCATGTGGCCAAAGGAGATTAACAAGCATCCCAGCAGAGATAAACTCTTGCTAACCTGCCTATGAACTACATGTATGTGGGTCGACGCCTGAATCTCCCTGCGTTGATCATAGGCATCAGAGAAGTTAGCAAGCAGAGTGCAAGAATCTGTAGTTTCCACAGATCCAGACACTGCGATGACAGTCGCCAATGCTTGCAAATACCTCCTTGTGATACTTCTCTACTCTACCAGCCTCTCGAAAGTCTACTTATGCTGACCATCTGCTGCTAGCCAGTCTTATCACTCACTGAATTGCTCAGTTGAGAAGGCATGCTGTTTTAAGGTGGCTTTACACACTGCAACATCGCAAACGACATCGCTGTAACGTCACCGGTTTTGTGACGTTACAGCGACCTCCCCAGCGACATTGCAGTGTGTGAAACCTATCAGCGGCCTGGCCCCTGCTGTGAAGTTGTGATCGCTACAAATCGTTCAGGACCATTCCTAGGTCCTTTGTCTCCCGCTGTGCAGCATGCATCGCTAGAAAGTTTCAGTGTGTAAAGGGGACTTTACAGCGACCTCCCTTTCAAATAGCAGCTTTGACACGTCCCCAACAACCAGCTAGGGCGCTCTGCAGGTCCGGATCGCTGTTGCGTCGTTGGCCAGGTTTGCCTGCTTGACAGCTCACCAGAGACTTTGTAGCGATCCCGGCTAGGTTGAGATCGCAGGTTGGATCGCTAGAAAGTCTCAGTGTGTAAACCCAGCTTTATAGAATCTTGAGAATGTTGTAAGATAGATATCTCTCCAATCTTACTTCTAGCTGATGGTAACTAGAAGACTGATGATAACAGCATCCACTGCATTTGGATGCTATTGGGTGGACTATTTGTATTTACATGGCAGCTGTTGCCTTTACAATGTTTTCTTTTGCTCTGTAAGATTAAATTGACTTCTCTGAATAGCAGAGTCCATGATACTGGTTGCCCATTGTCACCTTTTACAACTTCAAACTGAACACTTCCTCCACTGTCCCCACTACACCATAACTGAGTTTTCTTTTTTCAGTATGCCTTTTTAATACAAAAAAAGTTCTTCCGATTGTCTTTTCAGTTAATGAAGCCATAGTCATGCCATAGTCACGCCTCATGCCTCATGATATCCATCAAACTATAACCTGTTCCCTGGTGACTATCACTTGGTTTCCTTTTTTCGGATGTCCTTCAGCTTCGATTCTACTTTGTTGCAGTTCTCATCAGGGCTGCAATAACGTTGTGCTGCTTGGACCCTAGTAGCGGGCACCTCTAGTTTGACAGCAGACTGCTTTCATGTACCACCATGAGAGTTTTATATATATATATATATATATATATATATATATATATATATATATATATATATATATATTATATTATTCTCATAGTAGAAAAGTGTAGTGCCCCTAAATACATCAAGGTGCTACAGGGAACTGCATCCTGTCACCCAGGGTGCAGGGCCTACACACCATGGTTCCGGGTTCCCAACAACGGATTCACTAACATCCGCACTACAAATCCCAACCACACCTCACACCATGACCTGTCCAGACACACCAGTGGGTTGGTCAAGCTGGAGCAGGGACACCCACCTAGGGGTCAGGCAGACTGGTGGGAGGGGAGACAAGGAGTTGAGAGTTGGCCTTCAAAGAGTGAGGAGCTGGGGAGTTGTAGCTCCCAGGGAGGCAACAGGTTGGGTCACAGATGGGGATCTGGGACCACAGGAGTCGGGGACCGGTATCAGGAACACTGGACAGGGGTGTGACAGACGTAGTCTTGGAGGACTGTCGGCACCAGAAAGCCCAATTACCTTACCGGTACCGAGCACGGCGGGGTACAGGAGCCTAGATCATGGAAGAGCGAAATTGAGAAGTGATCCACTACCACCCAGATGACAAATCACTCAAAGGACACCAGAAGATGCATAATAAAATCATAGCTCTATATTGCCAGGGAGCCGAAGGAACAGGAAGGGGTAGTAGTAGACCAGATGACTGTTGCTTGGGAGTCTTCTTCCAAATACAAAAAGAGCAGGCAGAAATAAACAGTAGAATATCTTACTGTATGGATGGCCACCAGTAATGTTGAGAGATAAGCTGAATGGTCTTTTACTGCCATCGCCAGCCAAGAGGGACCCCCACAACAAAACTGGCTTTCAATCAGACTTCGATACACCAGTCTTCCCTGGGGGGATTCAGGAATTTGAGACAAGTTCACCGGAGCCAAGGTAATCATCTTGGTGGGCTCAATGAAGTTGGAGCTTGGAGCTGGTCAGAAGATAGAAAGGACCTAGATAGGGCTTCTGCCTTGATGTTTTTGTCCGCAGAATGAAAATGGAGAATGAAATCAATGCTGGCAAAAAACAGGGACCATCTAGCTTGTCGCAGATTTAGCCTCTGTGCGGACTGCAGGTAGGCAAGGTTCTTATGATCAGTATAAATGATAACTGGATGAATTTCCCCTTCGAGCAGGTACCGCCGTTCCTCCAAGGCCATTTTAAGTGCCAACAATTCTCGATCCCCAGTAGAATACTTGCACTCAGGAGCACAGAAAGCCTTGGAAAAAAAGCACATGAAACCATTCAATCACAGGAAGACATTTCCATAAGGACTGCCCAAGCCCCAGAAGACAAAACATCTACCTCCAGGAAGAATTGTGTATTAATGTCCAGCCTATAAAGCACAAAAGCAGAGGACAAGACCTGTTTTAAGGAAAGAAAGGCAGTCTCAGCTCTATAGTTCAAATCTTTGGATTTGTGCCATTGCGACTCATAGCTGAAATCGGACTGGTCAGAGATGAAAAATGAAGGATAATCTGGCGGTAGTAGTTTGTAAATCCTAAGAACCACTGTATTGCTTTGATGCCAGAAGGACGAGGCCACTTGAGAATTACAAATAATTTCTCTGGATCCATCTTCAGTCCAGTAACTGAGATTATATAACCTAAAAAGGGAAGTGACTTCTCAGACTTGGAATATAAATGATTCTCCCATAGTCTTTGCAGAATATGGAGAACATTCCTTCTGTGGGAAGTCAGGTGTGGAGAGAAAACCAGGATATCATCGAGGTACAAGAATAGAGGAGATTTCGGAATATATGGTTTACAAACTCTTGAAAAACAGCTGAGGCATTACTGAGCCCAAAAGGCATAACACAGTATTCGTAGTGACCGTCCTGAGTCTTCCACTCATCTCCCTTACAAATACAGATTAAGTTGTCAGCCCTGCTAAGATCAAGTTTGGTGACGATCTTTTCTCCTCTAAGATCATCAAACAATTCTGGAATTAAAAGTTATAGATACTGTACGTATTTTTAATTGTGATGTGGTTGAGACTCCTATAATTAATACATGCGGGAGGGTTCAATCCTTCTTCACAAAGAAGAAACCTGCCCTGCCAGAGAGGACGACGTCTGTATCAATTGTCTAGCCAGGTTCTCTTTCACAGCTTCTTTCTCCTCCAGTAACAAAGGATAGATCTGGCCTCAAGTAGGAAATTACCCTGGAAGCAAGTCAATGGGGAGTCGTACGGCCTATGTAAAGGCAACGTCTCCTCGTCCTCCTTGTCAAAGACATCAGCATATGACTAATAGGCCAAAGGCAAGCCTGGTGTAACGCCTGCCTGGATTAACAGACTCAGGTGGGATGTAATGGACAGACTAGAGGGAAGCCACTCACCAAGCAGGACCCCTAGAACCCTGAAACCCTTTAACCCCTATACAGGGATTTGGAATTACACAGGGTCCTGGAGATCACTACTTGTGGAAGGCTGCAGTCCGATGAGAGTAGTCGTCAGGCAGGGTCAAACCAGGAATAGCAGAACAGGGACAGAATCGGCAGACAAGGACGTAATCAGAAAAAGTAGCGCAAGGTACAAAAACAGCAGGCAGAGGGGTAGTCAGAAAACACGCAGAAATCAGCACACATTAATCACAAAACAGAATAGGGCGGATCAGGAGCCATGAAATCAGAACTATCTCTGGCAGAGGTGAGCAGATAGGAGGGGAGCTAAGAAGGGTGTGGTGTCTTCCCATTGGCTGTAGCTGAACGCTGACAACTTCAGCTGGAAGACACACGTCACCCACAGTCAGCCAGTGGTACTGCAGATCCCAAGATAACCCAGCCCAGTGGATGATGGGAGCCTGTGCCCACCGGTGCCGCTAGCATCGACTCCTCTCCCATCACCAGCACCATCCACGGCAGGAACACGGCGTCGCCTGGTGATCGGAGCAGAAGTCGCTGGAGCAGGCTCCAGTGGTAATGTAACAACTGGAAAGCTAGTTGGTGTGACAGGTGGTCAAACTGGTTGAACAGAGGTGAGACACCCATCGTGACAAGACTGACCCCAGTGGAGCTCCTCACCAAATTTCCAGTCCAGAATGGGATTGTGAGTATGGAGTCAAGGCAGAACCAGGAGGAGAGGGTGTGATAGGTTACGAAGCAACAGAAAGGAGATCTTCTCTGTATGCAACATTCCAACCTGGAGCTCTACCTGTTCTGTGGCAAGGTGTACAGATTCTGATAAGGCCTTTCCATTGACAGATGATACCATCAAAGGAATTTGGAGACATTGAACCGGAATCTGGTGCTTATCCACCACAGCTTTTTGCAAGAAGTTTCCTGCTGATCTGGAGTCCAAGAGAGTATACACAAAGAACCGGATACCTCCACATAACATAGACACTTGCAGAGTTAGCAGAGGGAAGGAGTTAGCCTCACCTAGGGCAGCCTTCCCAACCGCCTCCCCTAGGTTTAGGAGTTTCTCGACTTCATGGGACAAGAATGGATGAAAAGTTCCACGTCGCTGTAGTGGAAGCACAGTCCTTTGGCAAAACAACCTTTACTCGTTTAACTTTATGCAATCAACCTGTATCGATTCTGGAGCAGCTATGAGCTTGAGAGTCTGGGAGATAAGATGTCTCTGGAAAGATAGAGTTAGACACAGTGGATGTCTCTCGTGTTCCATGTCTCTGGCTGGTTCCTGGAAGCTGAGATCAATCCAGGTAGCCAAGAAGATGAGAACATAAAAGATAGCGGTGGTATCACTACCAGCCAGCTCGTTTTTAATCTTCCCAGACAGACCATTCCAGAAAGCGGTTACCAGCACCTCATTATTCTATACCAACTCTGAGCAAAAGGTTACAGAATTGCACTACCTATTGAACTCACAGTTCCGCCTACCCTGAAGCAATTTGAGAAGAGAGGATGCTGCAGAGGAGGCCCGACCTGGCTCGTCCAAGATCTTGCAGAAGATCCCCAAGAAGACCTGAATGTCCGAGGTAATAGTGGGTTGATTCTGGTGAGACCTCTCCTTCCAGATAGGACATCAAAAGACCATATTGGTCTGGTCTGAAGTGAATGGTGGGACAGCAGTTCAAAGTGCGGTGTTCACTTGTTGATGAACCCCTCCAATTGATTAGGGTCACTGTCAAATCGTGGTGGGATGGTGAAAGAGAAGCAGCCGGTTCCAGAGCGTTTAGATGCACGTTCACCGACCGCAGGAAGGTCAGGATTTCCTTCTGCAATTTAAGTTGGTGTGTCATCTCCAGAAATACCTCAAAGAGTGATGGAGGATTGGAGTCAGTGGAGTCCATAGCCTGAGCCAGCTGTTATGCTAGCAAGACCGTGTTTACCCTGGAGCAGCGTGACTAAGTGCCTACCGGGTTTCCCCAGAGCCTCTCATGGTGAAGATGGACTGGGCTGCCAGTAGACATCTGATACCCCTTCAGGGCAGTCCCCAGTACTGCAGCACCTGATTCAAAGGTTATGTACAGAGGACAGGCAGTATGTAGTGGATTTTGAAGGCTGACAGGACAGAACACATTCAGGAAACAAGCTGGTATTGGAGACAGGAAGATCGGGTTCGGGTACATCAATAAGCAGGTCGGTTTCAGGAATTGGAGACAAACTGATAGGACAGGTTCTGGTTCAGGAAATATGCAGGACAGGTTTGGAAACATGATGGAGAAGCAAGATGGGTTCAGAAACTAAGACAACAAGCAGACAGCCGACTGGAGTACTGACGGGATCAAGCTAACCAGAAACCTAATTACTCAGGCACCTCCTTACAGGGGAAGGTGCCTTAAATACCTAGTACCTTCCAGCCACAGGCTGGGGAACACTTTGAGTGCGTGCACTGCTCCTATAAGAGGTGGGAGAACCTGTCCTTGCACCATAAGGACATTGCCAGGAGACCTACGCGAACTGTTCAGGCCCTGGAGCATGGGGACCTTAGAATGAACAGGGGAGCAAAAAGGTCAGCTATGATGGAAAGTACATCTGCAACCCTGCCAAGTGTTACAACAAGTAACTCAAGCTGGTGGCTAAGCCACCATGTAATGCAGGCAGAATGCGTCATGTCGACTTGTCAGCACCCAACTACTGACCAGGCAAGGCAGCCAACAAAGGGGAACAAACAAATCCACAAACACACAAGGTACAAACAAGAGAAAGACATATGTATTGAGGAAAGGGGGGTAAAGGTTGCCACCATTATTGAAAATAATGAAGAGGGTTTTATTTTTGTGCGTAAAGCTCATATTAAGTTGGTCGCCTTACAACCTTTTCTGCAGATAATCATCATGCATGTACAAATCATATTACCGAGGCCAGAAAATATCAGAATTTGAGTGGACATTGGGTTCAGATGCTGAAATAACTGCACCAAATACACTGTAAAGTGGATGCATTTTCTTGAACCACTAAAAGAAGCAACAATTTTCGGGCTATACTGCTACCATAGCAACATGTTATATTGATTGAGCTTTCATCAGCCTCAGCGCGTCAGCAATCCTAGCTCATGAGCTGTGATTCTCCTATCTCTCATTTTGTTTTATATTATATATTTAGAGTGCACTGCTTAAAAATATACATCTAGTATATGAACAAAAACTAGCTAGAATGAGCATGGCTTTTGAAAGGCAACTGAAGAGATTTTCCGAGATTCTAAACCATTTCCCATAGGGTAGCAAATGATATACAATGAGAATCTATGCTCACCCATTAGAACACCCACTAAGGCTGGAGCCACACAAGTGTTTAAAAAATTGTTCTGATTTTCATCCAGGAGATTTTCTTGCATTGTACTTGTCCGAGTGATCCGCTCACGTGATCGAGACCTGATGCTAATGCTTCAGCACTTCACATCAGCTTTTCTTTACCTAGATGTATGCATGTTATTTATCTATGAAATCCCTGGCATCAGCAGGCAAGAGGGTAGTCAGGGACGTCATTACTGTAGCCATATAATAATAATAATATTAATTATAATAATTTTATTCATTTATATAGCGCTATTAATTCCACAGCGCTTTACATACATTGGAAACACTGTCCCCATTGGGGCTCACAATCTAGACAGAGACTGAGCGCCACCAACCTGCCAATGGTGCTGGCACAGTAGATGTTTTGACAAGTAGGTAAGGGTTCTCAGAGGGACCATGCTTCATCCAATGCTGTGTGATGGCTATATCTTCTCCCTAGGTATCATTGGAGATCAAAATAATGTGTATTTTTTGTCTGTTACACATCCACATTTGTATATGCAACAAGGGAAAACTTACTAATGACAATAAAAAAACAAAATGCAAATGAAAAACAAAAACACTATAATGCCCAACGGAGGAAACAGATGCTTAAAAACATAACCAAAGAAATGTCTGCATACTGAAATAAATACAATAATTTATTTTTAAATTTGAGACAGACAACTGAAGGATGGGGTTTATCTAGTGCTGGCATTAAGGCTGGAGATTGGGTACTTCCCCAGGACCCCCTTCCTCAAGATCAAGACCTCAGAACAATCTATGGCTATATCATTGCATCCAAGACTCATTGCAGAAGAGGACAGACATTCTAGCCTGTATTGCTCCACTCCCTTGCCACATCCAGAATGTCCCAAGTTCAAAAACCTTCATGCAATAATATTTAACCTCTAAGGTAAACACTGTAAAAAAACAAAACAAAAGAAAACAGCAAAACCCTGATATTTCGTAGTACTACTGCTAAAGGGGGCATTACACGTTACGATATCGTTAATGTTTTATCGTCGGGGTCACGTCGTTAGTGACGCACATCCGGCGTCATTAACGATATCGCAGCGTGTAACACTTACCAACGACCTTAAACGTCCTCCAAAGTGGTGAAAATCATTCACTATGGAGAGGTCGTCCTAAAACCAAAAATTGTTAAGGGTTGTTTATAGATGTTGTTTCTCATTCCTGCGGCAGCACACATCGCTGTGTGTGACACCGCAGGAGCGAGGAACCTCACCTTACCTGCGTCCTGCCCGCAATGACGAAGGAAGCAGGTGGGCGGGATGTTCGTCCCGCTCATCTCTGCCCCTCCGCTTTGATTGGCCGGCCGCTTAGTGATGTCGTGGTGACATCGCTATGACGCCGAACGCACCTCCCCCTTGAGGGAGGGATTATTTGGCAGTCACAGCGCCGCCGCCGACCAGATAAGTGTGCGTGAAGCTGCCGTAGCGATAATGTTCGCTGCGGCAGGGATCACACGATATCGCATGCATGACGGGGGCGGGTGCTTTTGCGTACGATATCGCTAGCAATTGCTAGAAATATCGTAGCGTGTAAAGCCCGCTTAAGAATTGAAGTAAAGCTCAATCAAAATTCTTAGGTAAATAAAAATAGTATCATTGACAACATCATCTTGTCCCTCAAACAACAAACTATGATTCTGCTACGTTGATGTAAAAATAAAAATGTTACAGCTTTCAAAATATAGTGAAACATAAGCCTTTTTTTTCTAAAAAATTGTTCTTATGATACAGTATGTGCACACATTAAGTAATTGCAGCCAATTTGTTTTTTTGGCTGCAAAACCAGTGTTGACAGGAAAAATATTGCATAAAATAGACACTTTTTTTTTTACAAGTTTCTGATGTGCTTTTACATGAGTTTTTTTATATGATTTTACTTGCACTTTCTTACCATTTGTATGGGTAAACAACGCTACGAAAACACTATGCTGGTTCAAATCTGTAAGGAAAAAATCAGCACTATTTCAGAAATCTTATTTACTTTGCTGCTACTGTAAAGTACAGTATGTTTTACCCTTAAAAATACACAGGAAACAATGCAAAATGTAAAAGCTCCTTAGTGTGCATAAGTAGCAAAACATGAAAAACACCTACAGTATATGGAATCACTACAATCTTGCTGAGTTGAACAATAGAGGTGTTTTATTACTTTTACCCTAGCCACCCACTCTTTAAAAAACATAAAAAATACATTTGTCCTTCTGTTATGCGGGAGGACGATTACAGCAAAACTAATAACAGCTTTAACGTCTCCCAAGGTCCTCTGGAGAGATGGCACAGCCACAGATGGACAAGCAACCGGACAGCACAACTTCAGAGGAACACTAAAATAAAAAATCACAATCGGTGGTGTTAGCAGCACACCCACCGAGTACCGGACCTCTCCTGGTAACAGCACAGGGAGTCCTGCGGGAAACTGTCCGTGTGAGTAGGGGACAGTAGGCGCAGCCCAGTTAGCCTCACTGAACTGCCACAGTACGACTGGAGTCGTAGGGCAGTAGCAAGATAACTGGCCCTAACTGTGCCTCGCCGCTAATCTTGGTGCGACGAAAACCAGACGCCTAACCCTGCCTACCACTTCCAGTATCGCATGCAGCCCTGTCACAGACACTTCAAGGCTATATTGGCGCTATGGCCGCTATGTGACTGCAGTTCTCTGCAGGTGTCACAAAACACAAATGACGCTTGCGCAGCCATGGGCGTCATCCAGGGTCTTTTATAGATTAAACCCTGCCCCAAGACATGCACCAGATGGCAATGGCGACTGCCGTGGCCACTAAGGGACCCCCACGTTACGAATAATGTCATCGATGGCTAATCAGCGGCCACCGCGTCATTGGTGACATCACGGCTAATCAGCGGAAGCCTCATCATCGTTGACATCAGCAACGGCCAATCAGGAGCCACCGCATCATTGGTGACATCACGCGCATGCGCAGTAGGGGGAATCTCGCACTTAGAGCCAGGAAATGAGTAGGAACCCACGCATGTGCAGTAGGGCAAAACAGGGACTTAGGGGCACTTTGCACACTGCGACATCGCAGGTGCGATGTCGGTGGGGTCAAATTGAAAATGACGCACTTCCGGCATCGCATGCGACATCGCAGTGTGTAAAGGCTGGATGATACGATTAACGAGCGCAAAAGCGTCGTAATCGTATCATCGGTGCAGCGTCGGCGTAATCCATGATTACGCTGACGCGACGGTCCGATGTTGTTCTTCGCTCCTGCGGCAGCACACATCGCTGTGTGTGAAGTCGCAGGAGCGAGGAATGTCTCCTACCGGCCTCACTGCGGCTTCCGTAGGATATGCGGAAGGAAGGAGGTGGGCAGGATGTTTACATCCTGCTCATCTCCGCCCCTCCGCTCTGATTGGCCGCCTGCCGTGTGACGTCGCAGTGACGCCGCACGACCCGCCCCCTTAACAAGGAGGCGGGTCGCCGGCCACAGGGACGTCGCACGGCAGGTGAGTGTGTGTGTGAAGCTGGCGTAGCGATAACTTTCGCTACGCCAGCTATCACCACATATTGCTGCTGCGACGGGGGCGGGCACTATCGCACTCGGCATCGCAGCATCGGCCTGCGATGTCGTAGTGTGCAAAGCCCGCCTTAGCCTCAGAACGAACAAAGTCCCTGGACACCTGACACCTAGCAGCCAAGCACTTGGAGCAGTGTACAGGTGGCGCAGGAGAGTCAGCCGATACCACTTCAGGGGATGAGGATGGGGCCGGAGTGGCACGATGCTCAAGAGAACCCTGAACCGTAACACCTCAAAATTCCCCCATCTTCACTGAGCCGCACAGTGTGTATAAATTAAAGGGATTGTCTAAATGTTTGATGTTATGCGGGCGTCACATGAGATGATCTATCGTGCGATATGTCGTCGGGGTCACGGTTTTTGTGACGCACATCCGGCATCGTTTGCGACATCGTTTCGTGTGACACCTACGAGCGTCTCAGAACGATCACAAATCGGTTACAAATCGTGTATCGTTTACACGTCGTTTATTTTTGAAAAATCGTTTATTCTTCTTTGCGCCGGTTATTCATCGTACCCGGGGTAGCACACATCGCTCCGTGTGACACCCCGGGAACGATGAACTGCAGCTTACCTGCGGCCGCCGGCAATGCTGAAGGAAGAATGTGGGCGGGATGTTACGTCCCGCTCATCTCCGCCCCTCCGCTTCTATTGGCCGGCCGCTGTGTGATGTCGCTGTGATGCTGAACATCCCTCTCCCTTCAGGAAGTGGATGTTCGCCGCCCACAGCGACGTCGCTCAGCAGGTAAGTGCGTGTGACGGCGGTTTAATGACTTTGTGCGCCACGGGCAACTAATTGCTCGTGAAGCACAAACGACGGGGGCGGGTACGATCGCTCGTGCGATCGCACGATAGATCGTATCGTGTGACGCCCGCATTACTGTTGTGGGACAAGCCCACTTAAAGCAGCACTGCATACTGGGTTTTTTTGTATTTCACCACTAGAGAGGTATTATTAATACATGTTCCCTGCTACTAGTAATATACTTACAAACAGCAGATGATCAGACCCGTGCCGAGAACAGAAAACCATGGATGGCAAGTATATTACTGAAGCAGGAAACTTACATGAGTGATACCACTATGACTGTGAAATAAAAAAAAAAACAGGTCAGATTATTGCTTTAAAGGGGCTATCTGAGACTTTGGTTATTTTTAACTACCTGTTTGTTTTGCTCAGAGACAATCTCTTTTGGTTTAATTGGTGACTATCCCGAGCAACGCTGGGTACTACAGCTACAAATATAAACACACACACACACGCAGACACATGAAAAGCCAAGTTTTTCAGCCCATTTTTTTATGCTGAAAACGCCCCCTCGGCTTATGTGAGGGTCCCACAAAAAAGTATTCTCACCTCTCTCTTCGTTCCCGCAGTGTCCTCTTACCTGCTTCTTGCGGGCTGCAGGCACATAGACCACTCAGTGATCGCGGCTGATGCAGGGACCGCTGCTATTGTCATCAACACTTTACTTCACTTGAATGATTTGCGACACTGGCAACAGCAGCGTCCCGGTGTACCAGCCGCGATCACTGAGGGGTGAGTGTGCCTGCATTCAGCAAGAAGCAGGTAAGAGGACACCGCAAGAACGGAGAACAGGTGAGAATAATGTGTGTGTGTGTGTGTGTGTGTGTGTGTGTGTGTGTGTGTGTGTGTGTGTATGTATATATATATAAATATATATATATATATATATATTGTTTGTGTGTGTGTGTGTGTGTGTAAGTGTGTGTGTGTGTGTGTGTGTGTGAACAACGGCATAGAAATATGCCCATCCTCCTGCTCATCCTGTAGTAATGTCCCCTTTCCTGGTCCTCTTCTTGTAGCAATGTTCCATCCTGTACAATTGTCCCATTCTTCACACGCACAAAAAACAAAGACAAATTCTCCTCACCTGTCCTCCATACCCTCGGTGTCCTGTGTGCTTCATGTGGTTACAGCCCCCTTGATAATTGCTGCCGGTGCAGGAGCTGGCGGTGACAGCGCTTTATAGCAGGTGACAGATTCCCGGGCGCTGCGCAGGGACGAGCTTCTCCAGTGATCAGAGGCTTGCCTCTGATTGGCCGGCGGCTGATCATTGCAGTAGCTGTATAGAAAGCTTGCATCTCCACAGTGCCCGGAAGTCAGTCATCTGATATAAAGCGCTGACTGCACGGGACCCCAACACAGGCAGCGATCATCAAGGGGGCCATTAGCCTGTGTGCTGCAAGATGCATCAGGGGCCACATGCGGCCTACATGCAGAGTCTATGAGACCACTGTGTTGCGGGCAGGGGGTGACCAACCACGTCAGGGAAGGCTGCCCGAGGCGCTCGGATCCGGGATCGTGGATGGGGCTCGAGTCGCAGCCGGATCCGGGGCTCGTGCAGCGGCCCGTCACCCACAACAACAGAAAAAGGGGGTATTTACAGGGGAAGAGTTTGTCAGTGACACCACCCATGGGTTGCTGTGATGGTTGGTGACACCGCCGCTGTCTTGGTATGGGGGTGCCCGGGGCTGATGGAGTGGGGCAGCAAGGTGAAATCCCCTCCACGGGTAGTGGAGGTGTAGTCCTGGGGCCGGAGGATGGTGAGGGATTGCAGCGAGCAGTCTTTAGGAAGGGACCGATGGTACCGGTGTACTCACTGTGGTAATAAATCACACAAAGACCAGGTGATAAACCAAGGCCGGATGCCGGGAGCCTCTGGAGGTGTGTGCTTGGTCCCGCACATGGGCTGACAGGGCAGGGGCCCTTTCTTCTGCACTTATAGTTTCTTGTGTGGTGACTTAACCCGCATAAAACGGGAGAAATCCGCTCCCTGTATTTTGTGTACTGTGGGAGCCGTTGCCCGAAAATCTGACCCGTGGGATCTCTGTGGGTTCTGGCGGACACCCTATCCCCCTCGTTGGGCTTCCATTTCGCTCGCTGGGCTACTCGTGGGACAAAGTATGGAATCTTATCCCCTGCTGCCTAATCAGTAAGGTGCTTGAAGCGGTCCTTGCCCTGGGGTTCAGGTACCCCTACTGTGCACGGCCTCCGGACCAGATTCCCGCTGTCGACACCGGCAGGCTACAACCCTGCCCCGGACCACTTTAGGTCTCCCGCGACCAGATCTCCGTCGCCTGTGGCCCTGCTCTGCCGTCTGCCACCTAGTCAGCTCCGGTAGTCCGGTAGTCAGGGGCTCCAACCCCTGAAGACCACTCCACTCCTCTCACTTCTTCTGTCAGTACTCAACTCCGCTTGTCTCTTGTGTTCTCTCCCCTGACACTTCAGGACCCCTACGTGGGCGTTTCCATCCACCTGGTCCTGCCCACTGGTGTGCCCCTATTGTCCCGGGGGGTGACTAGGCTTTTGTGGCTGGTGTTACCGATGTGTGGTGTTGTGTTGGTAGGCCAAGGACGATAGAGTCCTGCACCAGAAGGATTTGTGCAGTCTCTGTGACAACCTGGTTTGGCCCAGGCGTCACAACTGCACTACGGAATGTATGGTAGGTTGTTGGAAAAGGGAGGGCGGGGACACCGACACACTGTACCAACCCAGCAAGGTGGCAACATGACGTCGGCTGTGTTGCCCGTCAAAAAGGTCCTATCCCTGTTGACATGACATCACAGGAAGTAGAAAAATCCTGTCAGGAGCAGTCACATGACTGCTCTGAGCTGAGGGAGAGGGGCTGACAGCAGCGCAGGTAGGTAGTTGCTGTCAACTTACCTTCCCCTATGTAGCCCAATAGTGAAAATAAAAAAAAGGCAAAATAAGCCGGATAACCCCTTTAAAGATTGCATGAATGTGAGCATGGCCCTCAGACTTGTTTGAATTCTGTAAATGTTTTGCTCTCTGTTGTGTGACATTGTTTGTACGTGTACCTTCTGAGTTGTAAAGTGCTGCGGAATACGTCGCCACTATGTAAATAAGATGATTATTATTATTAATAATATGGGTCACTATAGTATTGTATATAGGGTAGGTTTGTTTTCAAGTAAAAATGGGTTGAGGCGAAGCAATGCGAATGTTCCCATAGCAACACTAAGAGGCCACCACTTGCCTTCTGTTGAGCTGAGCTGTCAGTGCTCATATATTGATTAAAAAAATTGTTTAAAAGAACAGAGAGTCCTCAGTGGTTGATACCTTTTAATGGCTAACTGAAAAGATGGTAATAATTGCAAGCTTTCGAGACTACTCAGGTCTCTTCATCAGGCATGGTATAACACAAAATCTGAAGAGTCACGTATTTATACACAACAGGACTTAGAATAGTGCAGTAAAAAAAAAAAAAAAAAAAAAAAAAAGAACAAGTTATATGAAACAGAACTATCTCTATGGCAGGGGGACAAGCTGTTCTAGCCATAAATACTGCTGCAGTTCAGTGTGAAAGTTTTATTGTCCTTTGATAAGGGTCTGGTCCAGGGCTGTGACATGCTCGGATGGTCAGAGGAGCACATCTTTTAACTGATGTAAAAAGACATGAATCCATGAGACACATTCATTCCTTCTCTGAATGTGTCAAAGGTCATCATAAGTTTGTACTCCCATAGTCTCCTGTCTCTCTGGGACTTGAAGTTTCCTTTCAATACCAGCAATTTCATGTCCATGATGCTGTGGTCTGGGTTACAAAAATGTTTGGCCACAGGTAGATCCATCCTTTTTTCTCTAATTGTGTGGCGGTGAGAATTCATCCTTGTCCTGAGCTGTTGTCCTGTCTCCCCTACATACAGACCCCCAGTTGGACATTTGGTACATATAATTAAGTACACCACATTGGTTGTGGTGCAGCTGAACGTACCTGGGATCTTGTAGTCCTGATGTGATCTGGGAATCTTTATCTTGTCCGTTGTCAATATTAATGGACAGGTCTTGCATTTTTTCTGGTTGCAGGGAAATGTTCCTGTTGGTGTTGGAGAGGACAGGGAGCTTCTGACAATGATGCTTCTTAGATTTGGGGGCTGTCTAAAACACAGAAGTGGGGGGTCTGGAAAAATAGATTTTAACCGGGCATCTTTTTGCAGTAATGGTTGTAGTTTCCGTGCAGCTCCTCTAAACACCTCCAGATGTGGATTGTAGGTGACTACAAGAGGGACCCGGTTGTTCTCTTCTTTGGTTTTATAATGTAGAAGATGGTTTCTTGATATTCTGGTGGCTCTTATAATCTGGTTTTCAATTGTTCTTGGGTGGTAGCCTTGATTCAAAAAGGTTTTTCTGAGGCCCTCAAGGTGATTGTCTCTATCTGTACTGTTGGAACATATCCGATTGTACCTGATAGCCTGGCTGTATACAATAGAGTTTTTTATGTGTTTTGGATGAAAACTGTCCCATTTCAGGTATGTTGGACGGTCAATTGGCTTCTTGTACAGGGATGTCTGTATTTCATTGTTCCGTAGTTTAATGATGGTGTCCAAGAAGTTGATTTCCGTGCAGGAGTAGTTGAGTGTTAGGTTGATGGTGGGATGAAACTGATTAAATTGTTCATGGAAGGTCTTCAGCTGCTCCTCAGACTCTGTCCAGAATGTATGATTTTGTGTTATACCATGCCTGATGAAGAGACCTGAGTAGACTCGAAAGCTTGCAATTATTACCATCTTTTCAGTTAGCCATTAAAAGGTATCAACCACTGAGGACTCTCTGTTCTTTTAAACAATTTTTTTATCTCTACTGGCTAACACGGTACAAAGATATATTTTACTTGTATCATATATTGATTACAATGAACCAAGATAGACGAAAATAGAGGGATTCAGACATAACAGATAATCTGGCCTTGAATATCATGATTTTACAGTGAATAGATTTAATAAAATGTGATGTGATACCTAGTACAGCACTAAATATTCCTTTGGTCATTGATTATGCTAAATACTTTTAGCTTGGCTTACTTTACATAGGAAGGTGTACTGCTGGAGAAGAGAAAACACCTCTGTAATATGGCATTGAACATATCACTGCATGCCTCTATATATCCATGTACAGTACCAGTCAACAGTTTGGACACTACCTGTTTATGCAATGGTTTGACTTGTTCTTATTGGAATGTACACATTGTAAATTGAAACTGAAAGCAGAAAAATCATGTAGGAACACTTATGGAGAAAAGGATCAAAGAAACACATATGAAGCAAACTAGAGTGTGTTACATTCCTCAAAGTATACCCTTTCACTCTGATGATAGCCTTATACACACTTGCCATTCTCTCTTCTCTAGCAGGTAATGACCTATGGTGGTCTCCATTATAAGCAGATTATAATAAGACTATCTAAGCTGCCGTGCAGGGCCTGAGGGCCCATGGCCAGATTGCCCTCATAGTTATGTTTTGGGCACCGCTTATCCCCGGCGACGCTTACCTACAGTCAGAGAGCCTCCTGAAGCTCTGCTGCTAGCAATACAGAATGGTAGCGCCACTCCAGGGGAGCTCCATTGCCTTTTCTCTGTGATGTGATGACATGATTGCGCTGGTACGCACCCGCCACAAGAATAAATGAACCCCGCAGACCAAAGCAGTGTTTCGGGGGGACAAGATAGAGGTGAGTATGTGTTGTTCTTATTTTTTATTATACTGTATGTGTATGGGGTGTGTTCCTGTATATAGTGGGCTATTTTAAGGCTCATCCTGCTTATAGGGGGCAATGTTGTGGCTTATATTATATATGGAGGGATATGTTGGGGCTCACACTGTATATAGGGAGGCAATGTGAGGGCTTATACTGTATAAAAGAAGCTTTGTGAGTGCTCAAACTGTACATAGGGGGCTATATGAAGGGTCATATTGTCTATATGGAAGCTATGTGATAGCTCATACTACAGTCATGGCCAAAAGTTTTGAGAATGACACCAAAATTATATTTTCACATGATCTGTTGCCCTCTGGTTTTTAATTGTGTTTGTCTGATGTTTACATCACATACAGAAATATAATTTGCAATCATATTATGAGTACCAAAAGGTTATATTGACAGTTAGAATGAGTTAATGCAGCAAGTCAATATTTGCAGTGTTGACCCTTCTTCTTCAGGACCTCTGCAATTCTCCCTGGCATGCTCTCAATCAACTTCTGGATCAAATCCTGACTGATAGCTGTCCATTCTTGCATAAACAATGCTTGCATTTTGCCAGAATTTGTTGTTTTTTGTTTGTCCACCTGTCTCATGTTGATTGCCCACAAGTTCTCAATGGGATTAAGATCTGGGGAGTTTCCAGGCCATGGACCCAAAATCTCTGTTTTGTTCCATGCTTTATGGCAAGGTGCTCCATCATGCTGGAAAAGGCATTGTTGGGCGCCAAACTGCTCTTGGACAGTTGGGAGAAGTTGCTCTTGGAGGACATTCTGGTACCATTCTTTATTCATGGCTGTGTTTTTAGGCAAGACTGTGAGTGAGCCGATTCCCTTGGCTGAAAAGCAACCCCACACATGAATCGTTTCAGGATGCTTAACAGTTGGCATGAGACAAGACTGGTGGTAGCGCTCACCTCTTCTTCTCCTAATAAGCTGTTTTCCAGATGTCCCAAACAATCGAAAAGGGGATTCATCTGAGAAAATGACTTTACCCCAGTCCTCAGCAGTCCACTCCCTGTACCTTTTGCAGAATATCAGTCGGTCCCTGATGTTTTTTCTGGAGAGAAGTGGCTTCTTTGCTGCCCTCCTTGAAAACAGGCCTTGCTCAAGCAGTCTCCGCCTCACAGTGCGTGCAGAAGCACTCACACCAGCCTGCTGCCATTGCTGAGCTAGCTCGGCACTGCTAGTAGTCCGATCCCGCAGCTGAAACAGTTTTAAGATACGGTCCTGGCGTTTGCTGGTCCTTCTTGGGCGCCCTGGAGCCTTTTTGGCAACAATGGAATCTCTCTCCTTGAAGTTCTTGATGATGCGATAGATTGTTGACTGAGGTGCAATCTTTGTCTCATGGCCAGTGTGAACATGGTCTCACAAGTTCCATGTATACCATCTCATACTCCGGCTCACTTTTTTGTTTTTATGTAGTTTTTTTGTATTCAGTACAAACAGGGAGTGGCCCCCTTCTCAGCGAGCTGGACATTTCATTCTGTGAATCCCCCTGACTGTGTGTGTCCTGTTGGGACCCGGTCGCTCTCAGCCCTTAGCCACATTGAGGCCTATCTTAGACCCATGGTAAGGTTTTAATATTAGAGAGTGTAGGTACTATCCCAACTGGGTACACCTTGACGTTTGGTGGGATAGCTTTATGCTTTTTTTGATCAAAAACAGTGTTTACTAAGTACCCTATGTTTATATGCACTATGCTTTTATTTAGTTACAGCAGGGTATGTTTTCACAATTTTTTCCTTGGTTTCTCTTTGTCTCATGGCCAGTGTGAACATGGTCTCACAAGTTCCATGTATACCATCTCATACTCCGGCTCACTTTTTTGTTTTTATGTAGTTTTTTTGTATTCAGTACAAAAACCATATTTTTGTGGTTAAAAATGTATTTTTTCATTTTCACGGCTCAATTTTATAAAATTCTGCCATGTGCCCATACAGTAGATTTCCATCATATATGAGGTATCATCATACTCAGGAGAAATTGCACAACAAATTGTATGGTGCATTTTCTCCTGTTACCCTTGTGAAAATGAAAGATTTAAGGTTGAAGTAACATTTTTTGCGGTAAAATTTATTTTCTCATTTTCATGGCTCAATGTTGCAAAATTCTGTGAAGTACCTGGGGGTTCAAGGTGGTCACCAAACATCTAGATAATTTCCTTGAGGTGTCTAGTTTCCAACATGGGGTCATTTGTGGGGTAGCTCCACTGTTTAGGCACATCAGAGGTTTTCCAAATGCGACATGGCGTCTGACAATGATTGCAGCTAAATTTGCATAAAAAAATTCAAATGGTGCTCCTTCCTTTCCAAGCCTTGCTATGTACCCAAGCAGTAGATTTCCACCACATTTTAGGTATTACCTTACTCAGGAGAAATTGCACAACAAATTGTACAGTGCATTTTTGCCTGTTAACTTTGTGAAAATGAAAGATTTCAGGTTAAAGCAACATTTTTGTGGTAAAAATGTATTTTTTCATTTTCACGGCTCAACGTTGCAAAATTCTGTGATGCAAGCACCTGGGGTTTCAAGGTGCTCACCAAACATTTAGCTAAATCCCTTGAGGTGTCTAGATTTCAAAGTGCGGTCACTTGTGGGGGAGCTCCACTGTTTAGGCACAACAGGGGATCTCCAAACACGACGTAGTGTCTGTTTACGATTCCAAGTAATTTTGGTTAAAAAAATCAAATGGCACTCCTTCCTTTCCGAGCCCTACCATGCACCCAAACAGTAGATTCCCATCACATGAGGTATCATTGTACTCAGGAGAAATTGTACAACAAATTCTATGGAGCATTTTCTCTTATTATTCTTGTGAGAATACAAAATTTGGGGCTAAATTATCAATTTTTGTAGGAAAAAGTAAAATTTTCATTTTTTTCTTCCACTTTGCTATAGTTCCTTTGAAGCATCTAAAGGTTTAATAAACTTCTTGAATATGGTTTGAGCAGGTTCAGGGGTGCAGTATTTTAGAATGGTGTCACTTTTGGGAATTTTCTGTCACCTTCAAAATCACTTGAAATCTGATGAGGTCCCTAAAAAAAGAGATTTTGGAAATTTTGTTGAGAAAATTGCTGATATACTTTGAACTCTTAACTTCTTAAGAAAAAAAACTATATTACAAAAATTGCTCTGACGTAAAGAAGACATATGGGAAATGTTATTTATTAACTATTTTATGTGACATAACTGTTGGATTGAAGGGCATAAAAATTCAAAGTTTGCAAAATGTAACATTTTTGCTAAATTTCCGATATTTTTACAAATAAACGGAAAAATTATTGTCTTAAATTTATCACAATCATGATGTAAAATATGTCATGAATAAACAATCTCTGAATCACCAAGGTCCGTTGAAGCGTTCCAGAGTTATAACCTGTCAAAGTGACACTGGTCAGAATTGCAAAAAATAGCCTGGTCATGGAGGTGAAAACCAGGCTATGGGGTAAATGGGTTAATAGGCTAGATAGGTCAAATGTGGTGGCAGATTCCCTTTTTAGCTTGGAATGATGACGCAGTTTGTGAAAGCTCTACCAAAAGAAGGAGAGACTTTTAAGCACCTGTGTACCAAGTTTCAGAGACTGTCCAAAACAAAACTGAAGGAAGGCATTTTTGCGGGTCCAGATATTCGGAAACTCATAAAGGATGACGTGTTAAAAAAAAAAAAATGAAATCTGTTGAGAAAAGGTCTTGGGATTCTTTTAAAGAAGTGAAGAAATTTCTATGTAACAACAAAGATCCAAAATGTAAGGCGGGCTTTGCACACTACGACATCGCAGGTGCGATGTCGGTGGGGTCAAATCGAAAGTGACGCACATCCGGCGTCACTTGCGATGTCGTAGTGTGTAAATCCTAGATGATACGATGAACGAGCGCAAAAGCGTCGTTATCGTATCATCGCTGCAGCCTCCGACATTTCCATAATGCCGGTGCAGCGACAGGTGCGATGTTGTTCCTCGCTCCTGCGGCAGCACACATCGCTGTGTATGAAGCCGCAGGAGCGAGGAACTCCAACTTACCTGCCGCCGGCTGCAATGAGAAGGACGGAGGTGGGCGGGATGTTTACATCCTGCTCATCTCCGCCCCTCCGCTTCAATTGGCCGCCTGCCGTGTGACGTCACTGTGACGCCGCACGACCCGCCCCCTAAGGAAGGAGGCGGGTCGCCGGCCAGAGGGACGTCGCACGGCAGGTATGTGCGTGTAAAGCTGCCGTAGCGATAATAATCGCTACGGCAGCTTTCACTATATATCGAACGTGCGACGGGGGCGGGACTATCGCTGCAGCATCGGTAACACATTGTTACCGATGTCGCAGCGTGCAAAGCCCGCCTAAGTCCATTGTGAAGAACATGCTGACATTTTTCAAAGCCTTGGGTTGTCTGAAGAATTTGAAGTTACATTTTTTACATTCCTGTTTGGACTATTGACCTGAAAACCTTGGTGCTGCTAGCGAAGAGCAAGGAGAATGATTTCATGAGGATATCAACTAGACGGAACAACAATACCAAAGGAAAAGGAAACATGAACATGATGGGTGTAATGCCCATACCGGTATCTCTGCGCTGTCCTGCCCCCTCCCTGGCAGGAATGTTGGTTCTCTCACCTTCCCTGTCGTCCTGCGGTGGCTGCCCCGTCCCTGGTCCATGCTGCTGTCGTCCAGAGCCTGTATGTACGTCACAGGCTTCCTGGTTCTGCCCAAAGGGCGGGTGCACATGGCCACACCCCATTTCTTATAGGGCCAGCGCACTATGATCCAAAAGTGCTCTCAGGTCAGCTGAGAGGTTTTAGATATTTAAGGCACCTTCCCTTTAAGGAAGATGCCTGGGCAATGAGTTAGTTATGTTTCTAGTTCAGAGGTCACTATGTGCTGCTGCGGTCTTTGTGCTCAGTGCTGTTGCTGGGATTTATCTATATTTCAGTGCTGTGCCTGTTTGCTGATTTGCTGCTGCTGCTACCATCCACGCCGTCCGGCTATCACGATACACACCACTGGAAGTATCCGCACCAGTTGCTGCTGCCATATCTATCCATCCATCCTGGACGGATCCACTACTCTGCCTGTTGCTATTCTCGCTACTTCCAGAGACTATACTGCGTCCATGGCACCAGCTGCCAAGGTACTGCAAATTCCCTGGGGCTGCCCCCTGCTGGCTGCTTACCAGCGTGTGTTTTAAACCTCCAGTGGCAGTAGTGAAGACTCGGCGGCTGGTCCAGATCGCTCCCCCAGGCAAGTAAAAGGTACCTTCGGTCCAGTGGACCCACTTATACAGTGTTCACCCCGCGAGCATAACAGTTTGCCCAGGCTATGGATCCTGCTAGCACCAATGCTGCCCAACTGGCCAGAGTACAATAGAAGCTTGTTTGCCAACATGAGACACAGACCCAGATGCTGGCTTTTATGACATCTGTTGACACCCGCCTGAACAGTCTGCAAGCTGCCATTTCTCCAGCTCCCACTCAAGTCATAGTTCCAGATCCAGTTGTCAGTTCCATCTCTGTTTCCAGACTCAGTCTCGCGGTTCCCCATTAGTGTAATAGAGATCCAAAGTTATGCAGAGGGTTCCTGAATGAATGCTCGCTCCATTTTAAACTTCTCCCTCACCACTTCACTTCAGATAAAGCCAAAAAGTGGCCTTCCTCATGTTCCACCCAGGGGGAGAAGCTATAGCCTGGATGAATCCATTGTGGGAAAGAGATGATCCAGTTATCTCCATCTTACCGTTTTGTTGAGACATTCCATAAGGTGTTCAACGAGCCGGGCCGGGTCTCTTCAACCGCATCCTCACTGCTCAAACTCCCCCAAGGGAGTCTTACTGTAGGGCAATATGCTGTCCAGTTTTGCACCTGTTCTCTTAGCTGGTCTGGAATAACGAAACACAGGTTGCTATCTTTTGGGAAGGTCTGTCTGGAAGAATAAAGGAAGAGCTGGTGGGCTGCGATGTCCCATCTTCCTTAGACAACATAGTATCGCTGGCTGTCTGCATCGACCTTTGGTTAAAGGAACAAGTGAGAAAGATGAACTGGGAGAAGAGGTCATTGCACCTTGCTCCTTTATTCCAGAGGCCCAGTATGCTGCTATATGCAGCTTCCTCTGCTTCTGCTAAGCATATGGAAGTGGCTCAAGTACACCTGGCAAGTTGCCCGCATGAAGGCTGACACATCACTAACGGATGTTTCTACTTTGGAAGTTTCACACAGCTGATCCGTTTTGTCCAAAGAAGCTGGGAAACTTCCCTGCCTAGCGTCTGTAGGAGAGGCTACCCTAGGTGAGAGCAAGTCCTCCTCATCTCTATATATGATTGTGTCCATTGCCAGTGGCAATTTCTGGCTCTCTGAAACAGCCTTGCTGGACTCTGGTGTACAAGGGAATTTCATACAGCAGACTGTAGTAGATCAGTACCAGATTCCTGTTCGTCAGCTGCAAACTCACATTAGTGCTGTCAGTGGATAGAAACCCTCTGTCTGAGCCCATCCGTTTTGTTACCGAGGAAGTTGACCTTAGTTTGGGAATGTTGCATACCTTCCACATTTTACCAGAAATATTGCATCTGCTTTTATTGGACAAGTCATGGCTTCAGAAGAAGGAACCATTGCGGGAATGGTGATCTGGAAATGTGCTCAGGTGGGGTTACCTCTGCCATGAAAGCTGTCTTGTTTCCATGCAAATCTGCTCAGCCGCCTGGGAGACCCTCTAACCTTTCAGGTCTGCCGTCTGCCTACTGGGCCTTGCAGATGTCTTCAACAAAGAAAGAGGCTGAGACTCTGCCACCACACAGACAGTACAACTGCCCTATCGACTTAAGCTGGGTTCACACTAAGCGACAGCGACAACGACGTCGCTGTTACGTCACCATTTTCTGTGACGTAACAGCGACCTTGTAAGTCACTGTTATGATCGCTGCTTAGCTGTCAAACACAGCGACGCAGCAGGGATCATAACGTCGCTGTGCTACATGTGCAGAGAGCAGGGAGCCGCGCTTAGCGCTGGCTCCTTGCTCTCCTAGGTACAGTACACATCGGGTTAATTAACCCGATGTGTACTGCAGCTACATGTCACAGTGCAGAGAGCAGGGAGCCGCGCACACTGCTTAGCGCTGGCTCCTTGCTCTCCTTGCTACAGTATACATCGGGTTAATTACCCGATGTGTACTGCAGCCACATGTGCACAGAGCAGGAGCCGGCACTGGCAGCAAGGGCGGAGGCTGGTAACGAAGGTAAATATCGGGTAACCAGGGAAAGGGCTTCCCTTGGTTACCCGATGTTTACGCTGGTTACAGCTTACCGCAGCTGCCAGACGCCGGCTCCTGCTCCCTGCTCGCTTCATTTCGTCGCTCTCTCGCTGTCACACACAGCGATGTGTGTGTCACAGCGGGAGAGTGACGACCAAAAAATGAAGCTGGACATTCAGCAACGACTGGCGACCTCACAGCAGGGGCCAGGTCGTTGCTGGATGTCACACACAGCAACAGCGACGGGACGTCGCTGCAACGTCACAGAAAATGGTGACGTAGCAGCGATGTCGTTGTCGTTGTCGCTTTGTGTGACACCAGCTTTACTTCCTGGATCTACTCCTCACCGTGGTCTTATTTATTCTCTGTCTCAGGCTGAGACCCAAGCTATGTCCGAGTACATAAAAGAGAATCTGGCAAGAGGTTTCATTCAAAAGTCTTCCTGACCAGCCAGAGCCAGTTTCTTCTTGTCAAGAAAAAGGACGGGTCTCTTTAGCCAAGTATCGACTACAGAGGGCTCAACCAAATCACAAACAAGTACCCGCTACACTTATACCAGAATTGACCGACTCCGAGGTTCCAGGATATTCTCCAAACTCAACCTCCGTGGTGCGTACACTCTGGTCTGGATACATTTGGGCGATGAATGGAAGACCGCCTTCAACACCTTTGACTGCCACTGTGAGTATCGGGTGACGCCATTTGGGCTTAGCAATGCTCTGGCGGTCTTCCAGGAATTCGTCAATGATATATTCCGAGATCTGCTGTACACATATGTGGTGGTATACTTGGACGACATTCTCATATTCTCACCAGATCTGCCTACACATAGGAGGAATATTCGTCAGGTGCTGCAGAGGTTAAAGGAGAACCGTCTATACGCCAAATACGAGAAGTGCCTTTTTGAGCAGTCATCCTTGCCTTTTTAAGGCTATATCATCTTGGATAACGGTCTGAGGATGGATCCAGATAAGTTTTCAGCGTTTATTGAAGTGGCCTCGTCCTGCCGGTCTGAAAGCAATCCAGAGGTTCCTTGGCTTCACCAATTATAGGCAATTCATCCTATGGTCTTCGTCCCTGGTCCTTCCCATCTCAGCCTTGACCCGTAAAGGGGCGAATCTGAAAGCGAGGTCCCCAGAAGCAGAAGATGCTTTTACCTCCCTCAAGCAGACCTTCTCTTTGGCCCCGATGCTGAATAGACCAGAGACAAGCAAGCAGTTTATCCTGGAAGTGCATGCTTCAATCATTGTTGACAGTGCGGTCCTCACACAGAAGTCGGCTACAGGTAAGAGTTTAAACTTGCGGATTCTTTTCCACGGCCTTCTCTTCGGCAGAATGAAACTGCTCAAATAGCGACCAAGAATTGCTGGCAATCAAATTGGCCTTGCAATGGCGATAGCTTCTGGAGGGAGCAATGCATCTAGCCATCATCTTCACCGGCGACAAGAACCTGGCTTATCTCCTGTCGGCTCAGAAGTTGAACCTACGCCAACCCCGGTGGTTGCTGTTCTTCGCCCGCTTTGATTTCATTCTGCATTTCCGCCCTGCTGAGAAGAAGGCCAAGGCTGATTCGCTGTAGCGGTTGTTTCTGTCAGCTGATCAGAAGAAGGAGTCTCTGCACATTATCGAGCCTTCCTGAATAGTGATCGTGGCCCCTATCGATGTGTCTTAGGTTTTCCCCGGTAAGACGTTCATCGCGGAAGTAGACAGGAAGTGAGTTCTTCAGTGGGGATCATTCCTTCAGTCTGGCCAGCCAAGCTGGACAGGAGAAATCCGTGCAGCTGATCTCTTGGCATTATTGGTGGCCTATGTTGCGACAAAACGTCCTGCAGCTTTTTTCGGCCTGTTCCTCTTGTGCCCTTAACAAGACCTAAAGAAGCTCCCTGCTGGTCCATTGCTTCCTTTGCTGGTGCCATCTGCTCCTTGGCAAAATATTGAGATGGAGTTTATCATCAACCTGCCAAAGTCCTCCAGTTGCGCCGCCATTTGGGCAGTGGTAGATAGAGACTCTAAAATGGCACATTTCACACCACTGACCAGTTTAGTTGCTGTGACATTGCTCGCTGAGCACTTCATCCAGCACATCTTCCGGTTGCATAGCATACCGCTCCACATCATGTCCAACAAAGGTATGCAGCTTACCTCGCAATTTTGGAGGGCCATCTGCATGCTACTGGAAGTCAACTTGGACTTCTCGTCGGCCTACCACTCACAGTCTAACGGCCAAGTAGAACGGGTGAATCAGATCCTGACGAACTTCCTGCAGCAGTTTGTCAATGGCCATCACAGTAACTGGGTCAAGTTCCTTCCTTGGGCGGAATTCCCTTGTAACAATCGTGAGTGAGTCCTCCGCCAAGTCTTCTTTTCATATTGTGTATAGATAACAACCCAGAGTCCCATTTTCAGTGGCTCTAACCTTCAGCAATCCTGCGGCTGATTCCCTCTCCACGACTTTCTCTGACATCTGGGCAGAGATCAAGATTTCCCTGGAGCAATCCTCTGTTTGTATGAAGAGGAACACTGACAAGAGATGTCTAGACCCTCCTTCGTTCCAGAGACAAGGTATGTCTCTCTTCCAGATATGTCCATTTCAAGCTGCCTTTCTACAAGTTGAGTCCACGCTTTATCAGTCCCTTCAGGGTGCTCCAGTGGATTAACGAAGTGTCTTACAAGGTGAAGATCTTGGCGTCCCTACGCATCCCCTACTTGTTCCATGTGTCCCTCCTCAAACCCGTCATCCTGAGCCGCTACTACAAGGATGCAGGTATATCACCTCAACCAGTCAGCGATTAAGACACCTTTGAGGTAAAGACCATTCTTGCCGATAAAAAGATCTGAGGTGAAACCTACTATTTGGTGGACTGGAAGGGATTTATTCCTGAAGAGAGGTCATGGGAATCAAAGGAGAATATTAATGCCCCTCTTCTCCTTAAGAGATTCCTGGAAAAGAGGGGGCATAGGGGGTACTATAATGCCCATACCAGCGTCCCCGCACTTTCCAGCCCCCGGAAGTGCCTCTCAGGTCAGCTGAGAGGTTTCAGCTATTTAAGGCACCTTCCACTTATGGGAGGTGCCTGGGTAACGAGTTAGTTACGTTGCTAGTTCTCAGGTTCCTTTGTGCTGCCGCTGTCATTGTGCTGAATGCTGCTGCAGACTGTCACATCCCCACCGGAGTCCACTCCTGCGACTTCTGCTCCGATTGCCAGACGACGCCATGTTCTCACATGGATAGTGCTTGTGATGGGAGAGGAGTCGGTGCCTGATGACCACGGACTACAGCCTACCACAGGTAGTGATCTCTGGGGCTCTGTGTAATTCCGAATCCCTGTATAGGGGTTCAAGGGTTGCAGAGTTTTTGGGGTCCTGCTTTGTGAGTGGCTTTTCTCTAGACTCCACTTACAGCCAGTCTGAGTCTGTGGCTCCAATCAGGCAATACATTATCTCTGGCCCACTAACACACAAAAAAAAAAGATGGCTCCTCTCCAAACTGTGATGGACCAGGTGCTGACCCTGTCTGGCTTGGTTCGAGCACAGCAAGTACAAGAGCTCCAATCTGCCCAGGTTCAAGCTCCTGCAGCACCTCCCTCATCATGTCCAGAGTCCCGTCGACGTCAAGGGAGCAGATCACGTTGGGGAGACCATCATGGAGAGCCTGGATCTCAGAGACAATCGCTTCCAGAGCAGCAAACGCACCTGAGTGAGCCCCAGGATACTCACTCAGGCGCCCAGGTACTTCCTGCAGACCCTACAAAGTTAATGTTACTTGTTTCATTGTCTTACCAGGGAAAAGCTGTGTGGCTGCAGGCCTTTATTGATTTTGGCTCTGCAGCTAATTTCATAAACTCTGATGTAGCAAAAGAGCTGGGTTTGACTTTGCTGAGACTGAACTCTCCCATTAAAATCTCTGCTATTGATAATACCGCTCTCACTCAGGGTGTGGTTAACCTTGTAACTCCAGAAATCTCCATGCTTGTTGGGCCTCTGCATGTAGAATCAGTGTCATTTTTTGTTCTTGAGAACCTGACAGCAGCAGTGGTATTGGGCATGCCATGGCTGCGCAACATAACCCGGTCATAGACTGGCACCAGGGTGAGATTGTGCGCTGGAGCCCTGAGTGTCAGGAGATGTGTATGTCTTTATCTATTAACCTGACTAGAGCTGAACCTGTCCTCATACCTCATGCATTGAGGGATTTTGCTGACGTGTTTTCTGTTTCTGACTCTGAAAAATTACCTCCACACAGAGATTATGACTGCCCCATAGATTTGGTCCCCAATTCCCGACTCCCCAAGGGTAGGATTTATAATTTTTCTGGTCCAGAACATCAGGCCATGAAAGATTATATAGCAGACAGTCTGCAGAGAGGGTTTATCAAACCATCCAGGTCACCAGTCGGCGCTGTATTCTTTTTTGTGGAGAAAAAAGATGGTGGCCTCAGACCTTGTATTGACTACCGTGAACTTAATGCTATTACTGTAAAGAATCAGTACCCTCTGCCACTAATCCCCGATCTCTTTAACCAGCTCACAGGAGCCCGGTACTTCACAAAGCTGGATCTGAGGGGTGCATATAACCTAATCCGCATCAGAGAAGGAGATGAGTGGAAAACTGCATTTAACACTCCAGAGGGACATTATGAGTACTTGGTAATGCCTTTTGTCTTTCAGAACTTTGTTAATGACATTTTCAGACATATCTGTGGTCAATATGTGGTGTGACATCCTGATTTATTCTCCTGATGCTAAGTCACATGTCAAACATGTCCGCACTGTACTCCAGAGACTCAGGGAGAACTCCCTATTTGCTAAGTATGAAAAATGTGTTTTATTTGTTGATGAGGTTAATTTCTTGGGTTATATATTGTCTGCAGAAGGCTTCCGCATGGATCCCTCTAAGCTAAAGCCGATTAAGGAGTGGGTGCAACCCAAGTCCCTGAAAGCCTTGCAGCCTTTCCTTGGGTTTGCAAATTATCGCAAATTTATTAGGGATTTTTCCAAGATTGCCAAACCCCTCACTGATTTGACTAAAAAGGGGGCTGATGTGGTAAATTGGAAGCCAGAGGCATTCCATGCCTTCTCTACATTAAAAGAATGTTTTTCCTCAGACCTGATTCTGGTTCAGCCTGACCTTATGTGTCTGTTTATTGTAGAAGTCGATGCATCCGAAGTTGGAGTGGGGGCGGTGCTATCACAAGGTACTCCGTCTCTCACTCAACTCCATCCTTGTGCCTTCTTTTACCGCAAATTTTCTCCCACCGAGACAAACTATGATATTGGTAATCGTGAGCTGTTGGCCATTAAATGGGCCTTCGAGGAATGGTGCCACTTCCTCAAGGGTGCCAAACATAAGGTCACAGTCATCACAGACCATAAGAACCTCACTTATCTGGAATCTGCTAAGAGACTCAATCCTAGGCAAGCTAGGTGGGCATTGTTCTTCTCCAGATTTGATTTCGTGGTGACGTTTCAGCCCGGTACAAAGAACACAAGAGCTGATGCACTTTCCCATAGCTTCTGTCCCTCTCAGTCAGAAAACATCGAACCAGTCCCTATTTTAGGTAAGGGCATTGTATCATCGGTATCCAAAGATTTGATAGAACAAATCCGTGATGCCCAAGACCAGTCCCCTGAAACCATTCCTAACTGTAAACTGTTTTTCGCTCCCCCACTTCGTCTACGGGTACTTCAGGAGTCCCATAAGTCTGTCCTTGCAGGTCACCCTGGTATAGGCAATACCCTCTGACTTGTAACTAGGAGCTTTTGGTGGCCAACCTTAGCAAAGGACTGTAAGGTATATGTACTGGCCTGTGAAACTCGTGCTCGAGCCAAGACACCCCGTACCCATCCCGCTGGATTTCTCCAGTCCCTACCTATTCCAGAAAGTCCTTAGACCCACCTCTCCATGGACTTCATCACTGACCTTCCACCCTCAGAAGGGAAGACTTGTATCTGGGTAGTAGTGGATAGAGTCAGTAAACAGTGTCATTTTGTTCCATTGTCCGGTTTACCTAATTCTGAAACGCTTAGCAGGTTGTTCATTAGGCATATTGTGCGGTTACACGGGGTTCCTGAAAATATTGTTTCTGACAGAGGAACGCAGTTCGTTTCGAAATTCTGCAGGGCTTTTTGTAAAAAGATTAATATAGTTATCTTTTTCTTCCGCCTACCACCCAGAGACCAATGGTCAGACTGAACGTACTAATCAAATCTTAGAACAATATCTCCAGTGTTATGTGTCTGATCATCAATCTGATTGGGTGGAATATCTGCCGCTAGCTGAGTTTGCCATTAATAACCAGTATCAGGAGTCTATCCAGACTACCCCTTTTTCTGCAATTTCAGGTTGCATACACGTTTTGGGTCCTTTTCTTCCACTATGGTGGATACTCCTGAGGCTGAAAGCACTGTAAACAAACTGAAGGCTATGTGGTCTGAGGTGAAAGAGAACTTGAAGAGGGCACAGTGTGGTCAAGCCTCAGCTGCTAATAAGAGGCGTTCCAATGGCCCAAGCCTTGGAGTTGGGGATAAGGTATGGTTATCCACCCGTCATATTAAACTCAAGGTCCCTTCTGCTAAACTGGGTCCCAGATTTGTTGGACCTTACGAGATAGTCGAGGTCATCAATCCCACAGCTTTCCGCCTGAACCTCCCTCAGTCCTTCAAAATATCGAACATGTTCCACAAATCCCTCCTCAAGTTGTATCGTGTTCCCATTCATCCAGTCAGGCCTCCCCTCCTCCTGTTTTGGTCAAGGGTAACCTGGAGTATGAAGTACAGAGAATCCTTGACTCCCGTATTGTTAGAGGGGCGGTGCAGTATCTTGTACATTGGAAGGGTTATGGCCCTGAGGAGCGGTCATGGGTCCCAGCAAGTGAGGTCCACGCTAACGGTCTTGTCAGGCGATTTCACCTCCAGTTCCCTGACAAGCTGGGTTTTCAGGGTCCGGTGGTCCCTCGTGGAGGGGGGGGTACTGTCACGTCCCCACCGGAGTCCAGTCCTGCGACTTCTGCTCCGATCGCCAGATGACGCCATGTTCCCACCATGGATAGTGCTGGTGATGGGAGAGGAGTCGGTGCCCGTGGCTCTGCGGAGCACAGGCTCCGCTCATCCACTAGGCTGGGTTTCCCTTGAACCTGCAGTACCACTGGCTGACTGTAGGTGGCATGTGTCTTCCAGCTGAAGTTGCCAACATTCACCTGCAGTCAATGGGAAGACACCACACCCTTCTTATTTCCCCTCCTGTCACATGACCACTGCCAGAGATAGTTCTGTTCTCCTGGCTCATATGCTGTTTGTATGTTGATGCCTGTGCGCTGACCTTTGCTTGTTGTTTGACTACCCTCCTGCCTGTTGTTTTTGTACCTTGCTGCCAGTTCCGGATTTGACCTCTGCTTTGTCTCCTCACTACGCCCTTGCCTGCCGATTCTGTTCCTGTTAAAGCATCTCCTGGTTTTTGACCTTGCCTGACAACCACGAACTACAGCCTACCACAGGTAGTGATCTCTAGGGCTCTGTGTAATTCCAAATCCCTGTATAGGGGTTAAAGGGTTGCAGAGTTCTTGGGGTCCTGCTTTGTGAGCGGCTTTTCTCTAGACTCCCCTTACAGCCAGTCTGAGTTTGTGGCTCCAATCAGGCATTACACCGACATTTCTCTATATTTCATTGCTGTACAAGTTTTCTAATCTACTGCTGCCGCTACCATCCACGCCGGCCAGCTACCACGATACCCGCCACTGCAAGTATCCACTCCGGTCACTGCTGCTCCGATCGCCAGATGACGCCATGTTCCCACCATGGATAGTGCTGGTGATGGGAGAGGAGTCGGTGCCCGTGGCTCTGCGGAGCACAGGCTCCGCTCATCCACTAGGCTGGGTTTCCCTTGAACCTGCAGTACCACTGGCTGACTGTAGGTGGCATGTGTCTTCCAGCTGAAGTTGCCAACATTCACCTGCAGTCAATGGGAAGACACCACACCCTTCTTATTTCCCCTCCTGTCACATGACCACTGCCAGAGATAGTTCTGTTCTCCTGGCTCATATGCTGTTTGTATGTTGATGCCTGTGCGCTGACCTTTGCTTGTTGTTTGACTACCCTCCTGCCTGTTGTTTTTGTACCTTGCTGCCAGTTCCGGATTTGACCTCTGCTTTGTCTCCTCACTACGCCCTTGCCTGCCGATTCTGTTCCTGTTTAGCATCTCCTGGTTTTTGACCTTGCCTGACAACCACGAACTACAGCCTACCACAGGTAGTGATCTCTAGGGCTCTGTGTAATTCCAAATCCCTGTATAGGGGTTAAAGGGTTGCAGAGTTCTTGGGGTCCTGCTTTGTGAGCGGCTTTTCTCTAGACTCCCCTTACAGCCAGTCTGAGTTTGTGGCTCCAATCAGGCATTACACCGACATTTCTCTATATTTCATTGCTGTACAAGTTTTCTAATCTACTGCTGCCGCTACCATCCACGCCGGCCAGCTACCACGATACCCGCCACTGCAAGTATCCACTCCGGTCACTGCTGCCATATCTATCCATATCCATCTATCCATCCCAAATGGATCCACTACTCTGCATGCTGCTATCGCTACTTTGTGAGACTGTACTGTGTCTGTGGCGCCAGCTGCTAGGATATCACAGATGCCCCTGGGGCTGCCCTCTTTTAGCTACTTACCAGCATGTGTACCTGCTGCCACCTCCAGTGGCAGTAATAAAGACTCAGCGAACGGTCCAGTTTGCTCCCCAAGGCAAGTGAACGGTACCTTCAGTCCAGTGGATCCACTTATACAGTGCTTTCCCCACAAGCATAACAATGGGAGACTACTACTACCACAAGGAAGATCCGCAGGCCTTGTATAAGAGAAAAGGTATCAGGAGTAGCTTTGAAGAGAAAAGGAAAACCCACAGGAATTAATTTCCAATAAAGTTGTAGAGTGAATGTTAAATATTTATTTATATAATATTGAGAACATTTTTGGCTACAATAAACATGTCTCTTGGTCATCTCGCATGTACGTAATTTCATATGTGTTTTGTGCAAAATCCACATGTAATACTTAAAAATAGAAGTGGTGTTTTTTTGTTTTTTTGGTTTTTTTTTTAAATTAGGGCATAAGAAAACATAAGAATCAGTTATTAGATTTGAAACGATTTTCATAAAGCCAAATTTTGCATACCTGTGTCGTTATAAGAGTAGTTAACAGTAAGTCTCCCTGGTGGTCTAGAGTGTAATGCAGGTGGCCATTGATAATCATGGTGTCCATTTCTCAACTTTATATATCCTGTCTTAGAAACTCAATATATACAGCGACCTTATCTTTATGGACTAAACTATTTCCATTTCTGTCCAAACTAACACTATATTTTTTACAACTAGTAGAAAATTATTCTAAAACTTAGGGGCACTTTGCACACTACGACATCGCAGGTGCGATGTCGGTGGGGTCAAATTGAAAGTGACGCACATCCGGCGTCGCAGGCGATATCGTAGTGTGTAAAGCATTTTTGATACGATTAACGATCGCAAAAGCGTCAAAATCGTATCATCGGTGTAGCGTCGGTCTTTTCCATGAATTGGGAATGACCGATGTTACGATGTTGTTCCTCGTTCCTGCGGCAGCACACATTGCTGTGTGTGAAGCCGCAGGAGCGAGGAACATCTCCTACCTGCGTCCCGGCCGCAATGCGGAAGGACGGAGGTGGGCGGGATGTTTATGTCCCGCTCATCTCCGCCCCTCTGCTTCTATTGGCTGTCTGCCGGGTGACGTTGCTATGACGCCGCACGAGCCGCCCCCTTAATAAGGAGGAGGGTCGCCGTCCAGAGCGACGTCGCAGGGCAGGTGAGTGCATGTGAAGCTGGCGTAGCGATAATGTTCGCTACGCCAACTATCACCATGATATTGCAGCTGCGACGGGGGCGGTGACTATTGCGCACGGCATCGCAGCATCAGCTTGCGATGTCGTAGTGTACAAAGTGCCCCTAAGTGTCCTTTTAAACAATTACATTACATGATTATAAGATGGATGGTATTATTATGTCATACTGTAGTGTTTGCCATACTTTGGCTTGTACCCACCAGAAAAGACGGACACTGCCACAAATAAGTTCAAACGGTCCATTTGATCTTCATTTCTCATTGTACTGAATTGATCTATCAGTGATTCTAGCAGAAACCACATACGGAAGCCATGAAAGTAGTGTATAAACGCAGTGTGAATCCAGCTTACCTAACATAGTGGGCCTATGTGAGGGGCGTCTCTGTACTTCATTCAAGCACAACATTACCCATACAAAGCAACTGCACGACAAACAGGCAAACAAACCCAAAACAGGACACAAGAGAGCAAGAAGACAGAACAGAGACAATTGTGAAATCTCAATGGGCAGTCGCAGGAAGCAATTTGAATAATTCACAGTAAGAGAACTAATTAACAGCAGCTCAATCGTGCCGCCGTATAACAGTGTGATTACAGCAGCTGCATAACACCCAGCTACAATCATAGCAGGTGCAAGTTCAATGTTCAGCAAAATGGTCTGTTAAAGTCTTACTCCATACAATTAAGTACAGCTGCAATGTCGATATGCAATAGTATGATAGCTTATCAAATGTGATATATACTGTATTCCTGTGCTGTATATATTGTACTTGTATTTGCCGTTGTGGTATCGACCTTGTTGGCATCTTATTTCCTATAGAATGCTGTAGGCCAGGGGTGAGCGATTCATTTTTCCAAGAGGCCACATCAGAGATCGTGACTATTAAGGAGGGCCAATCCAAACTGCAGAACTTAATTCAGCACATTATTATTATTTTAGATTAATTTTTAGCACTTAATCTTGAGCAAGTCTGGTGACTCGCTACTAATGTTAAAACATGTAAAGTGTTCTACCTATTAGTAGTTAATAAAAAACATAATTTACTGCTTTTTATAAAGTTTATATAAAGCAGCAAATTATTCTGCTCCTGTTAACCAACCTTTGTACCTTAAGGCTATGTGCGCACTAGAAAAGTGATTTTTCTCAAGAAAATTTCTTGAGAAACTTCTGGGAGTTGAAGATTACCGCACCTGCGGTAAAAAAACGCACCAAATCCGCGGGAAAAACGCATGCGATTTTGCCGCGGTTTTTCCGCAGGTTGGTCCCTGCGTTTTTTTTTATACTGAACAGAAATAAATAATATAGATAATAGATAGATAATCGATAGATAGAGGGAAAGATGGATAGATGAATAGATAGATAGATAGATAGATAGATGAGAAAGACCTATATAATGTCCCACCTCCCTGCACATTCTAAGCTGGCACCCTTTAGTGACTTTCATGTGGCACTAAAGGGTGCCTAGCCTTGTATTTAGCAAAAAAATAAATAATTAAAAAAAAAAATGACGTGGGGTTCCCCCTATTTTTGTAGCCAGCTAGGGTAAAGCAGACGGCTGCAGCCTGCAAACCACAGCTGGCAGCTTCACCTTGGCTGGTAATCCAAAACAGAGGGCACCCCATGCTGTTATTTTACATTAAATAAATAATTTAAAACAAAAAACGTGGGGTCCCCCCAAACTGGATCACCAGCCAAAGTTAAAGCGGACAGCTGGGGTCTGATATTCTCAGACTAGGGAGGTCCACTGTTATTGGACACTCACCAGCCTAAAAATAGCAGGCTGCAGCCGCCCCAGAAGTGGCGCATCCATTAGACGTGCCAATCCTGGCGCTTCGCCCCAACTCATCCCGTTGCCCTGGTGCGCTGGCAAACGAGGTAATATATGGGGTTGATGCCAGATGTGTAATGTCACCTGGCATCAAGCCCTGGGGTTAGTGATGTCACGCGTCTATCAGATACCTGACATCACAGACCCAGTCAGTAAGAAATATAAAATAGACAACAAAAAAAGTTTTATTTGAAAAAAAAACACTCCACACATTCCCTCCTTCACCAATTTATTGATAAGAACAATCAATTCCACGTCTGGCGTAATCCAATAAGGGGGGGGGCGTCCCACAGCGATCCATACCATAGTCACTGTCCCAGTCCATGAAGAACAGAATGTTCCCCATTGGCTGGGAGAGCAATGCAGTGACCTGAGCTAACATCAATAGCCCAGTCACTGCAGGTAATGACGAGCGCTGCTGTCAGGAGGATAGATGAGATCATTACCTGCTGTGATGATCTCCTGCAGTCCTGCCATCAGCGCTGTCACTGACTTCTATGCCCGCCTCGTTGTCAGCAGTATCGCGAGAGCCCGTGACGTCACCGCTAGTGACAGTCTCGGGCCGCTCGCGAGACGGGCATTGACAGCAGTGACCGCGGTGACATCAGGAGGCAGGAGATCATCACAGCAGGTAATGATCTCATCTCACCTCCTGACAGCAGCGCTCGTCATCCCCGCGGCTGCCAGCACTGCAGTGTGACAAGCTGCTGACACTGCAGGCAGACACTGACACTGCTGTCCGTGCAGCGGCGGGGCTGCAGCGGGACACAGACTGCACGGGCACCCGCCGGACGTCACATGGAAGCGCTTCTGTGCGGCGTCCAGGGAGTGTAACGTCTGTGTTTACTCTGCTCTGCTTTCTCTTCTGTCATAATGACATCACTCCCTGCAAAACCGCAGGGAGCGATGAGCATTACCGCAGGTAAATCGCGGCTATACCGGGGGTATACCGCACATCATTTGCTACCTGCGGTATACCCCCGGAATTTCGCGATTATATTACAGTGAATGGAGTGAAATTCCGGGGGTATACCGCAGGTACCTGTGGAAAATTATGGACATGCTCATTTTCTCAAGAAAGTTTCTTAAGAAAATTTTCTCAAGAAATGTTCTTGAGAAAAATCCGCAGTGTGCACACAGCTATTTTTTGTTTCCATAGGTTTTGCTGGGAAATATCTGCAGAAAGATTTCAAACCTTTCTCAAGAAATTTCCGCAGCAAATCCGTGGGTAAATCCGTGGGTAAAATGGCCTAGTGCGCACATAGCCTAAGATGTTCCCACACAGTATGCTGTCTACATAGAGCCCCCACATGCAGTATATCCCCACTTAGCCCCTACACAACATGTCTCTACAAAGACCTCCTACACAGTATGTCCTCTACACAGTATGACCCCACAGAGCCCCCCATGTATTTTATCCCCACACAGACCCCTCCCACACAGCATGATGCCCTCTACACATTATGATATCATTACACATCCTCCTTACATAGTACTATATTCCCACAAAGCCCCCCACATAGAACCATGCCCCCACACAGCCCTCTTGCATAGTATAATGTCCCCACACATGATTTGGTGTTCGAACCCTTGAATCTGTGATTTGTGGTCAGTTTATCTGTCCACTGAACCACAGCAGATACTATTTTTCTCTGGGCATTAATTATCTGTTTTCCTTGTTTTAGACTTTTAGGCTAACAAGTGTTTTCATTTACTCATTTGTCTATTCAGTAACCTTTCAGGTGTGGCTATAAATACCTTCCCCCTTCTGGTATTTCCTGCTGGTGAAATTTTAATTTGGATGTCCAGCCATACTGTTGTTGTTTATGCCAGACAAGAAAAGACCAGCTTATCTCTCTGCTGTTTTTACTTCTTTTCACCCTGCACCTATCTTATGTTTCTAGTTAGGTAGTAGGCGGCATACACTCTAGCAGTATGCACTTTATCCTTTCATTTGGTATTTTGTAATTTGTTTTTACTCACTCTGGCAACATTTTCTATCTCAGCACTCCTTTCTATCTGTAGATGTATTGTACCCTGCTCTGCCCTTCCGATTCCTTAGGATGAAAGTGAAGTGTTCAAGGACCTTTTAGGCAGCCTAGGTATGACTTGCCATTGTTTAGTCTGCGGGTAGAGCTATTCCATCCCACAAAGGAATCACTAGGGACTTCGAGGTCCAATTCGCAAGTCTGCCTGGGTCACTTGGGAACTGGCTGGGTTAGTGGCAGTATTTTCAGTGCTTTACCTATTTATACCATGTGAGTTGATTAAACAATCATAACAATGATGTTCCAAAAAGACCCCTACAGCATAATGTCTCCACAAACCCCCTCACACAGTGCAAAATTTCCCAGAAACACCCATACAGTATGATGTACACACAAAACCTCTCACACAGTATGATGTCTTTATAAAACCTCTACCCTGAATATCTCCACACAGTATGATGCCCCCTTGTTATAAATATAAACACTCTCACATATGGGTAAAGGAAAAGGGGAGGACCTACAACACGGAGAAGTGCGCGCACCCATCTGGTCCCTGTAGAAAGTAGAAAGACCCTATCCACACCACTAAAAACACCTTACAGTTTACTCCCTAAAAGGGAATCAAAGGGTTTCTCATACCTCCTTAAGGGCCAGAGGAAAGGCTGCAATACACTGCTTACAAGGGAAGGGGAAGCTGTGCATGATGACACAAAAATCCAGAGTGAGAAAATAAAACATGTTCATTTAAGGTGAAAAGATTTGGTGATGGGAAGGAAAACAAAGCAATTCACAGGACCTTAAATGGTGTTTGCTCAAAGATAAACCTCTAAACTAAAGGTACCGTCACACTAAGCAACATCGCTAGCAACATCGCTGCTGAGGCACAACTTGCTATCGATGTTGCTGTGTGTGACATCCAGCAACAACCTGGCCCCTGCTGTGAGGTCGCTGGTTGTTGCTGAATGTCCTGGACCATTTTTTAGTTGTTGCTCTCCCGCTGTGAAGCACACATCGCTGTGTGTGACAGCGAGAGAGCAACAACTGAATGTGCAGTGAGCAGGGAGCAGGCTTCTGCGGACGCTGGTAACCAATTTAAATATCGGGTAACCAAGAAGCTCTTTCCTTGGTTACCCGATATTTACCTTCGTTATCAGCGTCCGCCGCTCTCACGCTGTCAGTGCCGGCTCCCTGCACACATAGCCAGACTACACATCGGGTAATTAACCCGATGTGTACTCTGGCTAGGAGTGCAGGGAGCCAGCGCTAAGCGGTGTGCGCTGGTAACCAAGATAAATATCGGGTTGGTTACCCGATATTTACCTTAGTTACCAAGCGCAGCATCGCTTCCACGCGTCGCTGCTGGTTGTGGGCTGGTCACAGGTTGCTGGTGAGATCTGCCTGTGTGACAGCTCACCAGCAACCCGTGTAGCGACGCTCCAGCGATCCCTGCCAGGTTAGGTTGCTGGTGGGATCGCTGGAGCGTTGCTTAGTGTGACGGTACCTTAAAGGGCTAGAACTCCAAGAAACAAGTCTACCTAAAGACACAGCCAGCAAGGAAGTGCAGTGAAAGGTGAACATATTTAATCCAACCGAGAATGTGATAGGGCAGACCAAAACAGGAAAATTGGACTTGGCCCAAACTTGACCGTGAACCCAAACCTCATATGTCAATTGGGACCTGAACTTTGGTGCTGTAAAATGTTCATAGTAAGAGCTAGGGGATGGCATAAGGAAGCAAAATGTGGGTAAGAGCAAGAAAAATGCCCTGCAAACAAATGTGGATAGGGAATAAATAAAAAAAAAATGATGTGGGGTATTTTTGATAACCAGCACAGGTAAAGCAGACAACTGTGAGCTGCAGCTGTGTGCTTTACCTTGATTGGTTATCCAACATAGAGATGATCCCATGCATTTTTTTTTAATTATTTAAATAATTTTAAAAAATGGCATGGGGTCTTTCCTATTTTTGATAACTAGCCAAGGTAAACAGACAGCTGGGGGCTGGTATTATCAGCCTTGGAATGCTCATGTTTATTTGGCCCTTGCCAGCCTAAAAATAGCAGCCTGCAATCGCCCCATAAATGTAGCATCCATTAGATGCGCCAATTCTGGCACTTTGCTGCCTCTTCCCGATTGCTCTGGTAGGGTGGAAATCTGGGTAATACTTTTGGGGTTGATGTCAGCTGTGAATTCAAAGGTGGCATCAAGTCCAGACATTAGTAGTGAAGAGTCATTTACTAGACACCATCATTACTAACCCAGCAAGTATACAGTTAAAATACACACACACACACACACAGGAAGAAATTGTTAATTTGAATCAGGACCGCCCCCAACTCCCTTGTTCACCAATTTATTAATTTTAAAAACTCTTCGACGTTCCAACATAATCCAATATTTTCTCCCCTTTTCTGTTGGATGGAACATGCAGCATATGTGCTGTATCCTGGAGGAGATACTGTCAGGGGCCCAGTGGAATATCCATCGCCCAAGCCAGCGGCCGGGTAATCACTGTGACAATAATCCCGCTCACCTCTCAGCACCGGCTTTACTTAAAAGAGGTGGGCGGGATTATGGGTGTGGAGTGCAGTGAATATACAATTGATTAAGTAGCCGGGACATGTGTGAGCTCCAGAATGGTTGCTGCCTCCTGTGACTCCTGTGTGGCGACTCCTGCGACCGCGATTGTTCCGCTCCTGATTGGTATAGTGCAGAGAGCTCCTAGCCCGAGCTGTGCCACAAATGCATCAACTGTAGTAAAGCAGCATAGTAACGCGATCGTCACGGGGTCTGCTGCGGGTACTTGGGCCGCAAGAAGCAGTCTCAGGGGCTGCATGCAGCCCGCAGGCCGCGTGTTTGACACCTCTGCTCTACACAGTATGATGTCCTTACACCATCCCCTTACTTAGTATAATATTCCTACAGAGGCCTCCAGAGAGAATGATGCCCCTTAGGGCACAGCATGATGTCACTAAACATGCCCCTTTTTGGCACACAGCATCATGTCTCCACACATGTCACTTAGGGCACAACATGATGCCCCACACATGGCCTGTAGGATACAGTGTAATGTCCCCACATATGCCACACAGGGCACAGCATGATGTCCCCACACATGCCACTTAGTCACTTAGGGCACAAAATGATGCCCCACACATTGCCTATAGGACACAGTGTAATGTCCCTACACATACCCCTTAGGGCACGGCATGATGTCCCCACACATAATCCTTAGGGCACAACATGATTTTGCACAATGTAGTAAGAATTAGGTAAAAAAACAAACAAACAAAAAAAAAAACAGCTACTTACCTCACCCTGCTTCCCTACTGCTCCATTCTGTGCTGTGTACTGAATCACAGCTGACGCAATGTAAGGATGTCATTGCGCTGTTGCGCTTTCAGACACAGAAGCTAAGTGTTGAAGAAGAAGCTGACGATTCCCTGTTCATTGTTTTGTTCAACTGTATCTTCTCATAAAAGTGATAGTGAGGTGTCGCGGGCGGGGAGGATGCCGCTGCTGCACTCTCGCCAACACTCGGGTCCGGCGCTGCTGCGGCTGCTTGGTGGCTCGAGCGGTGGGCCGGATGCGGGGACTCGAGCGGTGCTCCTCACCCGTGAGTGAAAGGGGTGTTTGGTTTGGGGGATTTAGTCCGTGATGCCACCCGCGGGTCGTGGTGAAGATGGGCACCACCGCTGCTGGTGACGGGGATCCCAGGAGCGATGGTAGGGAGCAGCTGGGATGTTGTTTTCCCCCTCCGTGGGTAGGGGTCGGTGGTCCCGGGGCCCGATGATGTGACGGGGAGGCAGGGTTGGTGAGTTGCAGGGTCGCAGGGACAGCGCGGCACGGTGCTGGATGGCATGGGTGTACTCACTCAGCAAGAAAGGTACAAAGTCCTCGGTAAACCAAACGGCTGGATGGACGGGTCCCGCAGCCGGCTGCAGTGTTTCTCCCCAGGCAGGTGATGACGGCTGTCTTTCCCTGCACCTTGATGTTCTAATTTGACTACTATGGATTCCCAACGGTAGTCCGCTCCCCGGTGTATGAATGCCGGAGGAGCCCGTTTGCCCGCAGGCACTGGCCCTTGGGTCTCTAGCCTTAGGCGGTAGCTGTATACCCTCACGGTGTGGGCGGTTGCCTTCAATCGGGACTTTTGCTGTTAAGAAACCCGTGGGGTTCCAGTCACATTCGGATTTGACTATTGTCGGCAGCTCCAAGCCTGGTCGGGGTCCGATGGCCCTGCCTGCGTGTGCTGGTTTCACTTCGCTCCCCGGTCGGTACCGGCGGGCCGTCGCCCGACCCCCAGTCCTACGGTTCCGCGTTGCTCCACCACTCCTGCAGACGGCCACCACCATCTGCCAACCTTGCTGTCAGTGCCTGGGCCACAAACCCAGACACCCAAGTGCTTGCTCCTCACTCCTCAAACTCCAAACTCTATCTAACACTTTTCCCACCTCCAGGCCTGTGAACTCCTCGGTGGGTGGGGCCAACCGCTTGGCTCCGCCCCACCTGGTGTGGACATCAGACCTGGAGGGAGGCAACAAGGGTTTTGTGTTTGGCTGGTGTCCCTGTCTAATGGGGGTGGGGTGTTTGTGTGTTATATGTGACGACCTGGCTAGGCCAGGGCACCACAGAGGCACTGGGCAGGGAGTGGCCCATGGTACCTTTTGGCTGTGAGAGTCCGTGGGCCACAACGGAACATCCAAAGGCCCACTCTTTGCCCACGTTTTAAGGTTTTATGTAGGCCATTTTTTTTCCTTCCTAGGTAAACCATAGAAACAGCAAATTATGAGTTGTGTTGTTGTTTCTTCTCATCTAAACACTTCGCATATTGGATCTGCTCATAAAAATGTACAGCAAATCTGGAAAAAGGCACAGAAAAATCTGCACCAGATAACGCAGAATGTTTTTGCAGATTTGCCTGCCTCTAACATAAAAAACACAATTTTGTCCCATAACAACACTTCCTTTACCTCCCTGTGGTCCCTGTACAACCAGCTTGATGCAGTGATGTAGTATAACGTGACCAATGCAGGGTCTGATTGGCTTTAGTAGTCATGTATCTACAGAACATGTCTTCACTGGAGTCCGTAACACAGAGAACGGTAGATGAGCAGTCCAAGTATTGGATACTGGGGTTTTTTTTGCCAAATATTTAACCTCAATTGTGGTTTTTATGTCTTGAAAAGTAACTGTCATTTAAGTGTTATTTTATAAATCAATAGAAAACATGATAAGAAACTTAGCAATATATCTTATCAGAGAAATCTGCTTCTTTTTCCACCTGGACTGATCATTTTAAAAAATCTTGATTTCCAGGTAATATCTGTATTCAGTATTCATATTTTTATAGATGACAGTTACTACTGATAAGATACTATGTAGACAGAAGGTGGAGGAGAACTTTATGAGCACTATCACCTCCTATCTCAGTAATGTAAAAATCTGTCTTCACTGAAGACAAATTTTACCCATGAATTCAGAATCTTGAGAGTGAAAGATCAGTCCACAAGGAGAAAGAAACAGATTTCTCTAATAAGACATATTACAAAACTTCATATTGTCATGTATAGTATTGCTTTATGAAATAAAAGTCAAAATGAGGGTTGCGCTATAACGTTTTATGTATTCGCAGATTTTGTAGCATACCTGCAAGTGATCACAAAATACACAATACAGATCAATTACGTTTTGTGGAGGATTTTTATTTCCTCACCTCAATGAACTAAATTAAATTAATTGGCTTTTCTATTAAATTAACCTTAGGCTGGGTTGCAATGAGCGAATGCAATATTGTCCATTTTTCACCCAGAAAAATATACAAATGATTTTTCATTCATATTGTCATCCATGTGCATTCAGTATGTCCATGTTTTAAATCAGGGGCCTCAAACCTGGCTGGGTATGTGCACCGCACATAGAAAAAAAATCATGTGGCAGGGCCGCATTCTTTGCAGGACAAAGTAACATTTTTTTTTGTAACAAATTTTTTATTGTCATATATCATACAAAAGTACAAAGATGTATGTTCAATGTGAAACACATAACACTCTTATACATCCATTCCAAGAATACAAGTATATAAAATAGACATAATAACATGAATTATATAAATACATGAATGGATAAATAGGCGCACCTGAATCCCACATGCCTAAAAGACAAATTTGCTCATAATTCCCGCGAACAGCTCAACTCGACCTCCACTAATTTACACATTTGTGTCTCTCAATCCTGAACAAGCCCCCATGCTTACTCACATTCCACTCCATTCTTAAAATAAGTTTGTGTTTCGGTTCTTACCATACAATCAATTGCATGAAAATTTAGAAAAAGCTAGCCATTTTCCCGAATCTAATTCAAATTGAAATGCTTTGCTCAATCTGCTTCTGACCATTTGTTCCATGACATAGTTGTGATGTATTCTGGTAATAATCTCCTGTACAGATGGCACTGAAGGTTGTTTCCAATTTTTTGCTATACTAGCCATCACTACCGTCAGGAGATGAGTGGTGAAAACAACATCTTCATAAGGTATCGTTTCCAGACCCAGGGACATCAAGGCCACTTCCGGACCTAATTCAAACTCATAACCCAAAATAGAATTAATTAGCTGTTGCATGAACTTCTAGAGATGGTGAACACCATCGCATTCCCACCATATGTGTATTAGGGACCCCGTGAGGCCATTACAATGCCAACAGGTATTGGATGAGAGCGGAAATATTTTGTTTAGCCTGACTGGCGTATTGCATCACCTATACAATAGCTTCCTGGAAACCTCTAGATGAATAATGCAATGCGACGTTCATTTATGCAGCTGGAAGGCGTGTGGATTGGTATTTATACTTTACACCGGTCTGTCCTTCACCTCCTATATACAATCTCTTGCCCGCTCTTGCCCCTTGCACCTCAAGAACATCTATAGAATCTGCCCCTTTCTCACAATAGAAACAAAAAAATCCCTCACCGTGACCCTGATCCATTCCTGCTTTGACTATTGTAACTCTCTATTAATTGGTCACCACCTAACTAGACTCTATCCTCTACAGTCCATCCTGCAGCAGCCAGGGTCACCTATCTGGCTAACTGTTACTCAGATGCTTCTGCTCTGTGCCACTCTGTACTGGCTGCCCATATACTGTATCACTGGATCCAATTCAAATTGCTTGTTCTCACCCACAAAGCTCTGCACAGTGAGGCACCCCCCTACATCAATAATCTCATCCCTGTCTATCACCCTTCCTGTTCTCTATGCTCTGCAAATGACTTTCGACTAACATCGACACTATTCCGAACCTCCCACTCCCGGATCCAAGACTTCTCCCGAGTTGCAACAATCCTCTGGAACGCTTTACCCCAAGAAGCTAGGACGAATCACAACTTACTCAGCTTCAGATGCTCCCAAAAAAACACATCTTTTTAGAGTGTCCTGTCACACTCCCTAATCGAATTAAATTCACATAGTCCCTCCACGACCTCTCAGAACATAACTCTCCATCAAACTCCAGCGCATCCAAATGCATCTCAAAGTTTTGGCTGCCTTTATCTACCCCCCAATTCCTTGAGATGGCTGGATTTTTACTGTAAATAAGCACCTGTACCTTGTCCCCCCCCCCACCTCATTGTAGATTGTAAGCTCTCACGAGCAGGGTTGGGTTTTTTTTGCTCTACTTATAGTATTTTCTATAACTGTTACTTGTTTGTAGATGAACCTCCTGAATTGTAAAGCGCTGCGTAATATGTTGGAGCTATAGAAATCAAGATTTATTATTATTATTATTATTATTATTAATTTGCACTGAGGGCTTTATATGCCTTCGAATTCCCCTTAGAAAAGTCTTTGCTGACCAAGAAAAAATTCTCATAGATAAATACTAGGGTGTCCTGTTCTGACACAATACTGGTTATAGGGTGCCTAATTTGCAAATACTTATAAAAGTCCCTTTTGTGGACGCCAAATTTATCCATTATGTCTGAGAAAGTCTTTAATTCGGAGTCCCGCATAATGCTTCATGTTATTAATATGCCCTTAGATACTCACTCATCTAGGTTTACAAAGCTGATAGTTTTGTGAATAGCAGATATTGGGATCCTATTTACTTTTGTGGGAATCAACCTGTGGGCAACACCCTGAGCCAACCACATATTGGCCTCGGCCCGGATTGTTGGATAGTTGGAAATCTTTACATCTTTTGAGAGACGGAGATGCCATAAGAATGAAGACATTGAGGGGTGATCTGATATTTGCACTTCTAATTGTACCCAGGAATTGGATGGACCTTTCATCCACCAGTATATAAGCTAGTCCAGTAATGTGGCCTGGTAATAGGTATGGACATTTGTGCAGTCCAACTCTCCTTTTTTCACTGGCAAGAAAAGAAGTTTAATTGGAACTCTTGCTCTCTGCCTGCTGGTTCCTGTCATGCCCTCTGTTGCGGGGTTGGTCTCCCCTGGGCAGCGAAATCGACATTCTCCATGCACCTCCATTCCTGCCTCTGCTTCAGCTTCTGGCTCAGTCGCTGCTGCACAGTGTGTCATTCACTCTGTCCACAGTGCAGAGCATTCCCTCGCCTTCTTCTCCTCCCGGAACCTGCGTCCTCTCAACTGATCCTCTGGGAGTGCGCTAAGGCGGCACCCGCCCTGTTCTGCTGTAATTGAAAGGACCAGTACACCTGTTCCTTGTTGTTCTGATTCTAATTGCAGGATTGCTTCTTGCTTATAAGGCACCTGTTCCCTATAGGTGGTGCCTGGGCAATTCCTTAGGAACGTTTCTAGGGTTCAGGCCCTCACTGCAGTGCTCTGTACTTCCTTACTGCACTTTGCTCTGCTGTGCAAGATACTTACCTTTCTCTCTCCACAGAATCTCCTGCAGCCAATCAGTAATTCCTGGCTTCACTGCATGCCTCGGGATTCCCTTCAGCCGTGTTTACCTCCATTGTCATTCTGGAACCCCCTGGACTCTTTCCAAAGGCTAGGATCTGCTTCGTCAGGAGAGGTGCAGAGCATTCCGGATTCCTTCAACTACAGGATCCATTTCCCTTCGATGGTACAGAGCATTCCGAATTCTCTTCTCTGTTTGAGCCAGCATTCCACTGTCTAGCTGGAACTCCTATGGACTGTCTGACCCTCGGGGGCTGTGACCACAATAATCCCTGTATAGGGGTTCCCTCGCCGGAAGCTCCTCCGGCGTTGCTCAGCGTTGTGCCCCCTTGGGCCCTTTAATCTTCTACTCTTGTTTAACATTACTTTAAATAAATCATCTTCTATTTTCTCCAAGTTCTTTCCACTCTCTTGCTGTATCAGGTAATCTGCTGCCACGAGTCACCTGGTGGTCCAGTGAGTCCACAGTAACATATCCACACCTCAGCAGTGTAACAGTTCCATATACAACCTGTAAGGGCTGATTGGATTTTTTCTCAGGTAGACGCCGATACCAAAATAGGTAAATTGCGAAAGTACTACAGAACTTGAAGCGGAATCATCATTTTAGACACGCTCGATACAGGACACTAGGAATTTACTGTACTTTTGCATCTCTTGAAATATATTATGCATTAGGGTCGAGTAATTGGATAATTCCAATTTGTTAGTTGGATAGGTCAGAAGGATTTCCAGGTAAGGGATTTTATTGTTCACCCACAGCAGTGAACATTCCAAGCCCGCCTTAACATCATGTGGTATTCCCATATTTAATATCTTGGACTTGTTTATATTTACTTCATAGTAGCTAGCCTGACCAAATTGAGCTATTGTTCAAAAAATATGTTGCAGGGAGTCTGTAGGGTTTGTAACACACAAAATTACATCATCTGCAAATAGTCCTATTTTATTCTCTAGGTTCCCTACTGCAATACCCGAGACTTTCTGCGCTGTATAGATTGTCTGAGCAAATGGTTCCATTAGTAAAACAAATATCAAGGGGGAAAGGGGACACCCTTGTCTCGTTCCATTTGTTACACAAAATTTTTTGGATAGTACCCCAGATGAGTAAATTTGTGCTGAGGGGGATGTATAAAGTGTCAATATAGATTATAGAATAGGCCCCGAAAATCCAAAGCGGTAGAGCACCTTCTCCAAATAGCCCCAATGTATCCTGTCGAACGCCTTCTTAGCGTCCAGGGAAAGAAGCAGAGAAGGCATCCGACTACTCTCCACCCCCGCTATGAGACTGATGAGGCAATAGGTGCCATCGCTTGTTTGCCTGTTTTTCACTAGACCAACATAATCCCTGTGGATAAGATTCAGTCATATATTAATAAGTCTCATGGTTATTATTTTGGCATATAATTTGATATCTGCATTTAATAGAGAGATTGGTCTAAAGTTTGCTTGGGTGTCTGGGCTTTTCCCAGGCTTGGGTAAACTAATAATGTAAGAGTTGAGCATTTCGCTTGGGAAAATACCCTTTTGTAACGCTTCATTAAATACCGTATTTTTAGGACTATAAGACGCACTTTTTTTCCCCTAAATGTTGGGGGAAAGTGGGGAGTGTGTCTTATAGTCTGAATGTAGGGCTGCAGGGAATGAGGGTGCTGCGGGGAATGAGGGTGCTGCGGTGGAGATGGTTATCGGCAGCACAAGCAGGCTGTAGCAGCCTGTCGTGACCATATGCGGCTGCTCATTTCATATGCATGTATCCTCCCGCTCATCATCTCTCAGCGCCGAAGCGCTGAGAGGTGGGCGGGATGATGGGCAGGGGGTGCGCGCATAGTAAAGAGCTGGCCCGCGTGATCACCCCTGGCAACTACAGCCTGGAGTGATCATATGCGGCTATATTCACTAACCCCCCCAGTGCGGGGGGGGACAGTGAATAAGTACGGTATACTCACCCATCACCGTTCCCCGGCAACATCGTGATCTCCTCCTGTCTGCCTGCCCACTGATCTGTGTAGAGAACGGTGAGCACAGGGATGACGTCATCCCTCTGCACGCTCTCCACACACATCAGCCGGCAGACAGGAGGACATCGCGATGCTGCAGGGGAACAGCTCCACACAGTTCAGCAGCGCTGCTGCTGACACAGACAGGAAGACGAGCGATGCTGCTGGAGTGAGGAAAGGTGAGTATAAACGGGTTTTTTTTTCTGTGCCATAGGATACAGGCCATATACCAGGATGGGGTATATAGCAGGATGGGGGTATATTATGAGCAGGATGGGGGTATATTATGAGCAGGATGGGGGCATATACCAGGATGGGGGTATATTATGAGCAGGATGGCAACATATAGCAGGATGGGGGTATATTATGAGCAGGATGGAGGTATATAGCAGGATGGGGGTATATAGCAGGGATGGGGTATATAGCAGGATGTGAGTATATAGCAGGATAGGGGTATTTATCAGGTTGGGGTATATAACAGGATAGGGGCTATAACAGGATGGGGGTATTTATCAGGATGAGGGACATACAGTTAGGTCCAGAAATATTTGGACAGTGACACAATTTTCCCGAGTTGGGCTCTGCATACCACCACATTGGATTTGAAATGAAACCTCTACAACAGAATTCAAGTGCAGATTGTAACGTTTAATTTGAAGGTTTGAACAAAAATATCTGATAGAAATTGTAGGAATTGTACACATTTCTTTACAAACACTCCACATTTTAGGAGGTCAAAAGTAATTGGACAAATAAACCAAACCCAAACAAAATATTTTTATTTTCAATATTTTGTTGCGAATCCTTTGGAGGCAATCACTGCCTTAAGTCTGGAACCCATGGACATCACCAAACGCTGGGTTTCCTCCTTCTTAATGCTTTGCCAGGCCTTTACAGCCACAGCCTTCAGGTCTTGCTTGTTTGTGGGTCTTTCCGTCTTAAGTCTGGATTTGAGCAAGTGAAATGCATGCTCAATTGGGTTAAGATCTGGTGATTGACTTGGCCATTACAGAAGGTTCCACTTTTTTGCACACATGAACTCCTGGGTAGCTTTGGCTGTATGCTTGGGGTCATTGTCCATCTGTACTATGAAGCGCCGTCCGATCAACTTTGCGGCATATGGCTGAATCTGGGCTGAAAGTATATCCCGGTACACTTCAGAATTCATCCGGCTACTCTTGTCTGCTGTTATGTCATCAATAAACACAAGTGACCCAGTGCTATTGAAAGCCATGCATGCCCATGCCATCACGTTGCCTCCACCATGTTTTACAGAGGATGTGGTGTGCCTTGGATCATGTGCCGTTCCCTTTCTTCTCCAAACTTTTTTCTTCCCATCATTCTGGTACAGGTTGATCTTTGTCTCATCTGTCCATAGAATACTTTTCCAGAACTGAGCTGGCTTCATGAGGTGTTTTTCAGCAAATTTAACTCTGGCCTGTCTATTTTTGGAATTGATGAATGGTTTGCATCTAGATGTGAACCCTTTGTATTTACTTTCATGGAGTCTTCTCTTTACTGTTGACTTAGAGACAGATACACCTACTTCACTGAGAGTGTTCTGGACTTCAGTTGATGTTGTGAACGGGTTCTTCTTCACCAAAGAAAGTATGCGGCGATCATCCACCACTGTTTTCATCCGTGGACGCCCAGGCCTTTTTGAGTTCCCAAGCTCACCAGTCAATTCCTTTTTTCTCAGAATGTACCCGACTGTTGATTTTGCTACTCCAAGCATGTCTGCTATCTCTCTGATGGATTTTTTCTTTTTTTTCAGCCTCAGGATGTTCTGCTTCACCTCAATTGAGAGTTCCTTAGACCGCATGTTGTCTGGTCACAGCAACAGCTTCCAAATGCATAACCACACACCTGTAATCAACCCCAGACCTTTTAACTACTTCATTGATTACAGGTTAACGAGGGAGACGCCTTCAGAGTTAATTGCAGCCCTTAGAGTCCCTTGTCCAATTACTTTTGGTCCTTTGAAAAAGAGGAGGCTATGCATTACAGAGCTATGATTCCTAAACCCTTTCTCCGATTTGGATGTGAAAACTCTCATATTGCAGCTGGGAGTGTGCACTTTCAGCCCATATTATATATATAATTGTATTTCTGAACATGTTTTTGTAAACAGCTAAAATAACAAAACTTGTGTCACTGTCCAAATATTTCTGGACCTAACTGTATATACAAGGATGGGGATCATATACAAGGCAGAAGGATCATTACCAGGATGGGGTACCTTAGTAGAGAATTTGGAGACATTACCCCATAACAGTGTCAGCAGCAGATCATCACCCCACAACAGTGTGTCATGACCACAATTTTTGCTTAAACTTTTTTTTCCTATTTTCCTCCTGTGAAATCAGGGTGCGTCTTATAGTCAAGTGCGTCTTATAATCCGAAAAATATGGCAATCTCCTTAAGTAAAGGGGAATACCTTTTTATATTTCTTATAAAAATCATTTGAGATACCATGTGGCCCGGGAGCCTTGTGTAGCTTTAATGTGTCTATAGCTTTCTCTATTTTCGTCGCTGAGAACACTTGGGAAAGATTTTCCTTCTGTGTGGCAGATAAAGAATAGCCGTCGAGGAGTGGGGGCGCCATATCGTTTTCTATTAGATATGTCTCCTGTACGCATAAAATATCTGTGTTCTTCTGGAGAGCCTCACTCCAGAGCAAATGCCTCTTAAATGGCGAATTCAAACCCTTGGCATTGATTGACATAAATCTAACCACCATTATGGACTCTTACAAGATTGCAATGAGCTGTGTCTCTTCTGTCCTTCAGAGCTGTGGAAGGAATTGCTGTAAAAGTAATTAGTGCTGTTAGAGAGGTCAACATACATAACTGAAAACGAGCAGGTGGGCTACAGGTGCACATATTAAACTGTAAAGGCCGCTTTACACGCTGCGATATTGCTGCCCGTGGCGCACAAAATCGCGCGGACCCGTCACACTACTTACCTGCCTAGCGAGGTCGCTGTGACCGGCGAACCGCCTCCTTTCTAAGGGGGCGGTTCGTTCGGCGTCACAGCGACATCACTAAGCGGCCGCCCAATCAAAGCGGAAGGGCGGAGATGAGCAGGACGAACATCCCGCCCACCTGCTGTTGTCGCGGGCGGGGAGGACGCCACTGCACTGCTAATGCTTGGGTCCGGCGCTGCTGCGATGGCTGCTCGGTGGCTCGAGCGGTGGTCCGGATTCGGGGACTCGAGCAGCGCTCCTCAACCGTGAGTGAAAGGGATGGTTAGTTTGGGGGATTTAGTCCGTGACGCCACCCACGGGTCGTGGTGAAGATGGGCACCACCGCTGCTGGTGACGGGGATCCCAGGAGCGATGGTAGGGAGCAGCTGGGATGTTGTTTTCCCCCTCCGTGGGTAGGGGTCGGTGGTCCCGGGGCCTGATGATGTGACGGGCAGGCAGGGTTGGTGAGGTGCAGGGTTGAAGGGACAGCGCGGCGCGGTGCCGGATGGCACGGGTGTACTCACTCAGCAAGAAAGGTACAAAGTCCTCGGTAAACCAAACGGCTGGATGGATGGGTCCTGCAGCTGGCTGCAGTGTCTCTCCCCGGACAGGTGATGGCGGCTGTCTTTCCCTGCACCTTGATGTTCTCCTTTGACTACTGTGGATCCCCAACGGTAGTCCGCTCCCCGGTGTATGGGTACCGGAGGAGCCCGTTTGCCCGCAGACGCTGGCCCTTGGGTTTCTAGCCTTAGGCGGTAGCTGTATACCCTCACGGTGTGGGTGGTTGCCTTCAATCGGGACTTTTGCTTTTGTGAAACCCCTGGGGTTCCAGTCACATTCGGATCTGACTATTGTCGGCAGCTCCAAGCCTGGTCGAGGTCCGATGGCCCTGCCTGTGTTTGCTGGCTTCACTTCGCTCCCCGGTCGGTACTGGTGGGCCGTCGCCCGTCCCTGGTCCTACGGTTCCGCGTCGCTCCACCACTCCTGCAGACGGCCACCACCGTCTGCAAACCTTGCTGTCAGTACCTGGGCCACTACCCAGACACCCAAGTGTTTACTCCTCACTCCTCAAACTCCGAAACTACTCTGTCACTTTTCCCGCCTCCAGGCCTGTGAACTCCTTGGTGGGTGGAGCCAACCGCTTGACTCCGCCATACCTGGTGTGGACATCAGACACTGGAGGGAGGCAACAAGGGTTATTGTTTGGCTGTTGTCCCTGTCTAGTGGGGGGTGGGGTGTTTGTATGTTATCTATGACGACCTGGCTAGGCCAGGGCGCCACATTCCCCCTTGGTGAAATGCAGACCGTCCGCGGGCTGCCCGTCCATCACCGGTTTTATTTTTCAAAACTGTAAAAAGATATAAATAATATGTAAAACATTTTAAACATAAACATTTCTTGTAAGGACACTTCAACGTTGCACATATATAACATTTTTAATACTGACGGATGGACGGATGTCTTCCACTCTCCCACCCAAGCAACCTAGCCCTGATGCTGCCCCTAAGAAGTGGGCAGCACCCCTTGACCCCAGTCCAGGTTCAGGCTGCCCGAGCGGGAACGGGTACGTAACTCGCACCCGGCTGTCACTTCAGGCGATCCCATGTCCTTGGGGGACCCCTGATCCCCAGAGGATGGCCACCGGTCCTGGCGGTGGCCGGGCCCCAGCCTGCTCTGCTGCGGACCCTTCCTCCAGTCTGCCTCTCCGGAGGCCGCTCCACAGAAAATCACCCTTCAACTTATTTTAATGCCCACAAGTTTGTGACCTGCCAGTTCTCGGCCTTGTCCATGAGTAGTCTCTCATGCAGGTTGTAAAACACAGGGTCCCTCCGGGAACAACTTGCCGGCAACGGCCGGGATAATCACGTAGACAATCAGGTGTAAATGTTCATGGTTCATTAAAGTCATTCATTCACATATTTACATGCTTAATGTATAACACCCCTAAATGGTAGTTTCCCTGTACCTAAGCGGGGGTTGGCCTAGGTTGGGGCGTGTGGACCTTCTGGGCCCAATGCTGTCAGTGGAGGGCAAGGGGACAGAGGAGACAGTCAGCTCCTCTTCCCGCCTACTGTGTGGGGCCGGTGGAGACTCAGGGGGACTGGGTACAGGTGCAGCCCTGGGCACTGGATCACTGGCGGGTACTTCCGTCTCCTTTTCCTCCACGGGTTGTGGGAACATTATCACCGGAATAAGCACCGTGCTGTTCTGTCTAGGCCAGTCCGCTGGGAAATTACCCATTACAGTGTGGATCACCTTTTTCTCCTTCTCCCCGGTTGGTCTGGGGGTTGGAACTTCAGCTGCTACCTTCAACGGCGATGGGCACCTCTTCAGGTGGTCCCTGGACACCGTGGCCGAAGTCTTCCCCTGGTCACGACTGATCTGGTAGGCCTTCTCATTCTCCCATTCAGTGGGTTGTATGACATACGGGGTCTTTTCCCACTGGTCATCGAGCTTATGGGTTCTTCTTTTTCGTTTCAGCACTACATCTCCAGGTTTAAAGGGGCCAGCTGGAGCCCGCCTGTTGAAGTACTGTTCCTGCTGTTCCCGGCTCCGAGACAGGTTCCTCTCTATGTACTCCTGGAGCTGTCGGTACTGCGCTCTCTGCCGAGTGTCCCACCCAGCAGTCGAAGGGAGGGCTTCTGGAGCTTCCAAGCCCATTTCTAGGTCCACCAGCAACCGGCCTGGCCGGGCCCACATCAAATACGCTGGTGTACATTTGGTAGAGCTAGAAGGAATGTTATTGTACATATCGACCAGGTCAGGCAGCTTTTCTGGCCACAGGTTCCGCTCTTCTAGTGGTAACGTCTTGAGGAGACCCAGGACCAGATGGTTCATCTTTTCACACATGCCATTAGTCTGGGCGTGGTAAGGCGTGGTCCGAATCTTCTTGGAGCCGTACAACTGGCAGAATTCTTGGAACACCTCTGCTTCAAAAGCCGGGCCCCGGTCGGTAAGCACCCTCTCCGGGTACCCGTGCGGTCGGCAGAAATAGGCCTGGAACGCTCTAGCGGCGGTACGGCCGGTCAGGTCCTTGACTGGGACAACCACCATGAATCTTGAATAGTGGTCTACAATAGTTAGGGCGTAGGTGTATCCACTTCGGCTAGGGGTGAGCTTCACGTGGTCGAGGGCGACCAACTCCAGCGGCTGATGAGTGATGATTGGGCATAGAGGGGCCTTCTGGCTGGCCTCGTCCCTTCTTCTCAGTGCACAGGGACCACACTCTCGGCACCAGGCCTCTACAGACTCTCGCATCCCACTCCAATAGAAATGCTCCCTCAGCAGCATCTCCATCTTCTTCCACCCAAAGTGCCCGGCACCGTCATGGTAAGCCCGTAGAACTGTGGGCACATTAGCTTGGGGAAGCACTAGCTGATGAACCTTCTCATGGGTCTTCGGGTTGATCAGTTCCCGATACAGTGTCCCCTGGTCCAGATGCAGCCGGGCTCGTTCTTTCCACAGCCATTGGGCCTCGGGCGGAGCAGCGGGGTCCAGTCCAGTGGAACCTTGTTCAATCATGGTCTTGACCACTTGGACAGCAGGCGCTTGGTTTTGGACTTCTTGCCATCCCTGACTGGGTAGCAGGTCCAGGCTCGCCTGCTGCTGCTGAACATGCAACCTCTCGACTGGTGGCCGGTGAAATGCGGGCAGCTCGATTTCTTCGAGATCATCGCCTTCCGACCCCTCATCCGATAGGTGGGGCATCCAGGATAGCACATCCGCGTTGGTGTTCTTGCGGCTGGCTCGGTATTTGATCGTGAAGTCATAATTAGACAGCCTGGCCACCTACCGCTGCTCCAACGTGCCCAGCTTGGCCGTGTCCAAATGGGTTAACGGATTATTGTCCGTATAGGTGGTGAACTTAGCTGCTGCGAGGTAATGGCGGAATCGCTCAGTGATGGCCCACACCAGGGCTAGGAACTCAAGCTCGAAGGAGCTGTAGTTCTCAGAGTTCCTCTCCGTGGGCCGGAGTTTTCTGCTGGCGTAGGCGATCACCTTTTCCCTTCCGTTCTGGACCTGGGACAGGACGGCTCCCAAGCCTACATTACTGGCATCGGTGTAGAGGATGAATGGGAGATTATAGTCGGGATATGCCAGGATCTCTTTCCCTGTCAAGGCTGTCTTCAGCTGGCAGAAAGACTCTTCGTGTTTCGCTTCCCATGCCAACGGGGTTCCAGAGGGCCTGCCACCCTTGCTCTGTCCCATGAGGAGGTCTTGCATGGGGTGGCCATCTTCGTATACCCCTTAATGAAGCGACGATAGTAGCCCACCAGGCCCAGGAACTGCCTCACCTCTCTCACCGTCATCGGTCTCGGCCAGTCCTGAATGGCAGTGATCTTCTCGGGATCTTCTACTGTATCCTGGGTTTCAGTAGGTGGCACTTAGAGGGCTTCAACTTCATCCCATATTTGGCTAGAGACGCGAACACTTCAGCCAAGTGTTCCACATGAGCCTCGTACGTCTGGGAGTACATGATCACATCGTCCAGGTACAGGAGGACCGTTTCGAAGTTGAGATGTCCCAGGCAGCACTCCATGAGCCGTTGGAAGGTTCCAGGGGCATTGCACAGCCCAAACGGCATGCTGTTGAACTCACAGAGTCCCATGGGAGTGGCGAATGCCGTCTTCTCACGGTCCTCTGGCGCAACCGCTACCTGCCAGTACCCGCTAGTAAAATCAAGGGTAGAGAAGAAGTTAGCAGTTCTCAGTGCAGCTAGCGACTCTTCGATACGGGGGAGAGGGTAGGCATCTTTATGCGTGATCTGGTTGATCTTCCGGTAATCCACACACATTCTCATGGTGCCGTCCTTCTTCTTGACCAGCACCAGTGGGGCTGCCCAGGGACTACAGCTATCCCCAATGACCCCTGCCTCCTTCATGTTCCTCAACATGTCTTTAGCGCATTGATAGTGTGCTGGCGGAATGGGCCTGTACCTCTCATTGATAGGTGGGTGTAGGCCTGTAGGGATATAGTGTTGAATCCCCTTAATCCTCCCGAAGTCTAATGGGTGCTTGCTGGAAACCTGCTCATACTCTTGCACTACCCTGTATACCCCCTCTTTGTGCTGTGCAGGTGTGGTTTCAGTACCTACGTGTAGTTCCTGGCACCACCCCTCTAACTGTGCAGAGGGTGTATGGTTACTGACAGGGGATGCCGAGGCAGGAGGGACAGCTTCGTGAATGGTGTGAGGGTCTAAGGTGAGCAACTTGGCGAGGGTAGCATAGCGGGGGAGCCTGACTTCCTCCTCTCCACAATTCAGCACTCTAAAGGCTGCTTTACACGAGTCAATCCATCGTGCGATTTATTTGGCAAAGTCTTTTTTTTTTTTTTTTTGTTTGTATCGCTGATAGGTAGTTGTCCATGTGTCACACGTTGAGTGTTGTCAAACGACCACAAAGCGCTCATCGATATATTGATTGGCCATGGCGGACGTCCAAAAGGCTTCACACATGTTTTCCTTTGGTCAATCTGTCTTTTGTATGGGCGTAATTAGGCAAACTATACAGCCCTCCGTGACGTTGTCTGGATTGTTGCACGCCCTGAATTCTTCTGACCTGCTCAATCCAGTTCTGCTAATGTGGTTGATTGGTTACATCCCATATATATAGTTTCTCTTCTGCGTCTGTCTTTGTTGCCTCGTGTGTCCTTAGCATCAATCTTGTTTGTTGTTTGTGGTCTGGTTAATGTCGATTTTGATCCAAAAAGGAAAGATTGGCATATAACAACTTACCACAAAAAAGAGATAACAAGGAGTGAGGGCGGAAAATCCAGCGAACAAACAAACGTAAGAAAAATTAGGAGTAATGCACTATAAAACACTGTGCATGACGCCAAGGCTGAATGTTCACACATCATGACTACAGCTCCGTATTTTATAACAGTAATAACCAATCAAAACGCATCTGCTACAACCAATCCGATTAGATTAGGCGTGATTATTTAAAACCACAAATACGCCCTGAACGTTTACTGACGTCACCAACAACTACGAGGATGGCCGATTACACGGTGTCACACTTTGCAATGTGTCGTTCATTAAGACTAAACTGACCAATTTTATGGAATTAAACGATGAGTACACGATGGCCGAATTTCAAACGATTAGGCATCGGTTGGACTCGCAAGGAGCTGTCACATGAGGAGATGTCGTTACGAATGACGGAAGTGCGTCACAAAATCCGTGACCCCAACGATGCATCGCACAATAGATCGACTCGTGTAAAGCAGCCTTTACAGGCACTCTCCCCTTTTTGACATCAACCACCCCTCTGGCCGCCATCACCGTGGGCCAGTGTTCAGAAGGCGTGGGTTCCACCATCGCCGTGTAGTCGTGCCCCTGGGGGCCTACTGCTGCCCTGCACCAGATCAACATTTCACTCCGGGGTGGCACTACTAAGGGGGCCACATCCATCACCCTCACCCCACCAATCTCTCCGCCAGTCAAGCTCACTTGTTGCCGATATAGCAGGGCCCGGATCTCACGCTGCACAGCCCTCTGTCGGCCTCCTCCTGCGGTGGCGGCCAACTGCTGCAACAGACTCAGCACTTCACTCATACAATGTTCCATTACGTTGGTCCCCAAGATTACTTTCGGGCTGTGATCACTGGGTTCATTCATGACCACAATCATCCCTTGATTCTTTAACTCCGCACGTCCCACAGTCAGGGTCACTTGCTTATAGCCCACCTGGGTTAGCGGGAGTCCATTGGCTGCAATCAGGGTCAGACTATCATCAGAGGGGGCAAGTTCGTCAGTACCCCAATACTGCTGGTACAGTGTGTATGGTATGGTGGTTACCTGTGATCCTGTGTCCAAGAGGGCCATGAGCGGGATACCGTCCACTGCCAGGGGGATGATGGGGTGAGCTCTGACGTACCGGTCTCGCCAATCAGGGGGGCCGTTGGTGTCTGCTCCTGAGGATTGGCCCTTGGCCCCAGGGGTTGCTCATTTAACGGGCACCGCCTAGAGTAGTGGCCAGGCTTGTTGCACCTGTAACAGATAGGAGGCCCATACCGTGAGTCATTGGTCCTTCTCCGCTGCATCCAGGGAACGTCCTCCGGGCTGTCGGAGAGCTGGATCCCTCCTGGGGGCTTGACTCTCGTCGGAAGCTGGAGTGCGGCAAGGATCTTGGCTAGGTCTCCATCCATGCGGCGGACCTGGGTGGCTAGTTCCTCCATCATCCCGATGGGTGCAGCAGGAGCTGGTAGAGCCGGAGGTGGAGGTGCCACCGTGATAGGACCGGTCTCAGCCGGCCACTGGGCCGCCTCAGGAGCGTCTGGCGCTGGGGCCTGCAGGGCCCTGATGGCCCGCTCTTTCAGCACTGCAAAGTCCAGATTGGGGTGTTCTAAGGCCCACAGCTGCAGCTGCTTGCGGTCTTCCATGGACCCCAGTCCCTGCAGGAATTGCTCCACTAGCATCTTATTACTGTCCACATCATTAATGGTGTCCACCCGCTTCAGTGTACGGAGGGCTGTTTGCAGGCGCAGGGCGTAATCCCTTACATTGTCCGCAGGCCGTTGTCGGCACTGGTAAAACTGCATCCTCAGCTCCGCTTTAGTGCGGGTCTCAAAAGCGATTTGTAGTTTTTCAAAAATGGTAGTCACCGAGGCCCGGTCCGCGTCGGTCCAGGTCTCCACCTCCTGCTCAGCCGCGCCGTTTAGCTGCCCCAGCACTACCACTGCCCGCTGTCTATCAGCCAAGGGATATAAATCGAGGACCGGGCTGATCTTTTTCCGGAACACCTGCAAAGCATCAGGCTTCCTGTCGTACTGCGGTAGCCAGGTAGCACCGGGCACATAGGGCAAGGAGAACGGCATCACCTGGGCGACTGCTGGGCCCGCGGCCCCCCCCCCCCCCGCTCCTGCGACCAGTGCAGGGGTGATCCCGTTTCCATCTACGGGCGCAGCAGGAGCTGCAACCGCCACTCCTCCAACAGCTCCGTCGGGCGCGGACATCTTTTTCCTGTCCCCCCTTGGTACTCTTCAGCACTTCCGTTTGTTGGGGGCGGGGCTTTGCTTTTGCGCCTTCCCTGCTTGGAGAGGATGCTCGAGCGGGAGATTTTCATGCCAAGATGGCGGCGCTTCAAAATTTTCGGCCGGGCGCCGCCGGTGGAGATCACAAGGCGCACTTCTACTGGTAAGTAGATGGGTTCAATCCTGTTTGTGACGCCAAGTTGTCGCGGGCAGGGAGGACGCCACTGCACTGCGCTCGCTAACGCTCGGGTCCAGCGCTGCTGCGATGGCTGCTCAGTGGCTCGAGCGGTGGGCCGGATCCGGGGACTCGAGCGGCGCTTCTCGCCCGTGAGTGAAAGGGGTGGTTGGTTTGGGGGATTTAGTCCGTGATGCCACCCACAGGTCGTGGTGAAGATGGGCACCACTGCTGCTGATGATGGGGATCCCGGGAGCGATGGTAGGGAGCAGCTGGGATGTTGTTTTCCCCCTTCGTGGGTAGGGGTCGGTGGTCCCAGGGCCCGATGATGTGACAGGGAGGCAGGGTTGGTGAGGTGCAGGGTTGCAGGGACAGCGCGGCGCGGTGCCAGATGGCACGGGTGTACTCACTCAGCAAGAAAGGTACAAAGTCCTCGGTAAACCAAACGGCTGGATGGACGGGTCCCACAGCCGGCTGCAGTGTCTCTCCCCGGACAGGTGATGGCGGCTGTCTTTCCCTGCACCTACATGTTCTCCTTTGACTACTGTGGATCCCCAACGGTAGTCCGCTCCCCGGTGTATGGGTACTGGAGGAGCCCGTTTGCCCGCAGACGCTGGCCCTTGGGTCTCTAGCCTTAGGCGGTAGCTGTATACCCTCACGGTGTGGGCGGTTGCCTTCAATCGGGACTTTTGCTTTTGTGAAACCCCTGGGGTTCCAGTCACATTCGGATCTGACTATTGTCGGCAGCTCCAAGCCTGGTCGGGGTCCGATGGCCCTGCCTGTGTGTGCTGGCAGGGCCCCCGGTCCTACGGTTCCGCGTCGCTCCACCACTCCTGCAGTCGGCCACCACCGTCTGCCAACCTTGCTGTCAGTGCCTGGGCCACTACCCAGACACCCAAGTGTTTACTCCTCACTCCTCAAACTCCGAAACTACTCTGTCACTTTTCCTGCCTCCAGGCCTGTGAACTCCTCGGTGGGTGGAGCCAACCGCTTGACTCCGCCCCACCTGGTGTGGACATCAGACACTGGAGGGAGGCAACAAGGGTTTTTGTTTGGCTGTTGTCCCTGTCTAGTGGGGGGTGGGGTGTTTGTATGTTATCTGTGACGACCTGGCTAGGCCAGGGCGCCACACTTTCTTCCTCATTGCTGGCGGAACGCAGGTAAGGTGAGGTTCCTCGTTCCTGCAGTGTCACATGTAGCAAACAACGAACAACATTGTAACTGCAGCAGCAACGATAATTGAGATTAGGGGGGATGTCACCGATTAGTGATTTTGAATGATTTTGCAACGATTCAAAATTGCTAATAGGTGTCACATGCAACGACATCGCTAACGCGGCCGAATGTGCGTCACAAGATCCGTGACCCCAACGACATCGCTTTAGCGATGTCGTAGCGTGTAAAGCGGCCTTTACCCATATTGCAACAAACGTCTCAGGCAGTCCTGAACAAACAGTACTGGGGAGCCAAAAAAAAAAAGGAGGCCAACCCCTGACCAACAACAAAGCTTATTTGAGCAAAAATACAAGGACCCATATAGGGTATTCTGCACCAACTACCGAGATCAGGGTGGGGTACTGGAAAACAAAAATGAAAAAGGAATAGAAAAATCCAAAAAGGGAAAATAAAAATAACTGGAATAGTTGGGGGGGCACAGATTCAGGCCAGAGTTCTTGGTAGGACAGAGATCGTAGTGTGCAAAGAGGTACTTTGCACACTACAACATTGCAAGCCGATGCTTGCGATGCCGAGAGCGATAGTCCCCGCACCCGTCGCAGCAGCGACATCTTTTGATAGCTGCCGTAGCAAACATTATCGCTACGACAGCGTCACACGCACTCACCTGCCCTGCGACGTCGCTCTGGCCGGCGACCCACCTCTTTCCTAAGGGGGCGGGTCGTGCAGCGTCACAGCGACGTCACACGGCAGGCGGCCAATAGCAGCGGAGGGGTGGAGATGAGCAGGATGTAAACATCCAGCCCACCTCCATCCTTCCGCATAGCCGGCGTTAGCCGCGGTGATGCAGGTAAGCTGATATTCCTCGCTCCTGCGGCTTCTCACACAGCGATGTGTGCTGCCGCAGGGGAACTAGGAACAACATCGTACCGTCGCTGCAGCGAAATTATTAAAATGTCAGACACTACACCGATGATACGATTACGACGCTTTTGCGCTTGATAATCGTATCAAAAACTATTTACACACTACAATATCGACAGTGACGCCAGATGTGCGTCACTTTTGATTTGACCCCACCAACATCGCAGCTGCGATGTCATAGTGTGCAAAGTACCCCTAAGTTCCAGTGATCCCTTAATGAAGAGGTGAAAAGGTTAGGAGAATGGGCGTTGTAAGGAGAATGATGGTTAAGACAGTACCTCAGCACTACATCCATGTTCTTGGGCAGTCATTTTCCATGGTATGCTGAAAGATAAGTCTCACGTGTTGTGGCGTTGATGACCTTTGACAGTGGACCATTCCTCTGGAATCTGACGTGGAGGAGAACCCTTTCCTTGGTTGTCAATAGGAGGGATGGACAGGTTCCAATACTTGCACAGCTGAAGAGCATGCTCTGGAGTGAGTGCCACATATATGAGTCCCTCTTTGGATATGATTAACTTTACTGGGAATCTCCATTAGTATGGGATGCCAAGTTCTCTGAGGGTTCTTGTGCTGGTTGCAAAAGCCCTTCTGCGGGATAGTGTTATTGCTGATTAGTCAGTAAATATGGTATTGCCACTGAAACGACCTGGGATTGAGGGTGGATTGCAGTTTACCTTCAAAATTTTCTCCTTTACATGGAAAAAGTGAATCCTCACTGTGACATCACTGGGAGAGGAGGCTGGTAACTGCTTAGGCTTGGGAAGTCTGTGTGCCTTGTCGAGCACTAGATCTGACTGCGCTGCTTCAGGCATGAGAAATGGACTGTGAGAAATTCCTTGACGTTGTCTGTTTTAACAGATCCTGCAATGCCCCTCAGCTTGACATTGTTACGGCGTGATCTGTCTTCCATATCTGCTATTTTGAGCCTCATCACTTCTGTTTCCTCCTCCATAGTGGTTACAGAGTCCACCACCTCATTATGTGCCATTGTGAGTGCTGCCTTTTTATTCTCTATATGTGAAGTGTGTTCCCCTATGACTGTGATCTCATTTTTCATGGAGTGAAGGATGCACTGCATGTCCTTTTTTATTGAGGATTTTAACTTAGCCAGGAGTCTCCTCATTGTGGACTCCATCAGGGGCCCTGAGGATTCTCCATCAGTAAAGTGTCCCTTAGTGCTTGAGCAGCTGTATGAATTGTGTAGGTCTTGAGCGCTGGGGCATGCTTAATGGGACTGGGCCTCACCTAACATGGAGTCCCCATTATCTTCTTCCTGCTTCTTCCTACGGTGTCAGACGCTGCTGGTAAGACTGTGTTGCCCCAGGGGGATCATTGGGCCCGCATTCTTATGCCTGTCTCCCCTGAATCACCCATCCTGTGGGAAGCTGCTGCTGTCGGCATGGCTGGGCTGTGCTGTGACCTGCCATCGCCATTTTGAGATCCCTCTGCTGCCGGGTAGAACTGCGTCAGCTTCAGAGGGCTTTTCCTCTGCCTCCTTCATCCATTTCTGTTCTCCTTAATCTCACCAGGTGTCAGGAATGTTTACCTTCCTTTTAAAGCCTGCTTTACACGCTGCAATGTATCTTACAATGTGTCGGCGGGGTCACGTCGTAAGTGACACACATCCGGCATCGTAAGTTACATTGCAGTGTGTGACAGGTACGTGCGATTGCGATTGACCGTTAAAACGTTCATCGCATACACATCGTACCTTTCCCTAGCATTGCACGTCAGATTGTTCATCGTACCCAGGGTAGCACACATTGCAGTGTGTGACACCCCGGGAACTATGAACAGATCTTACCTACGTCCTGCGGCTCCTGACCCACAATGCGGAAGGAAGGAGGTGGGCGGGATGTTTACGTCCCGCTCAGCTCCGCCCCTCCGCTTCTATTGGCCGGCTGCCGCGTGACATCGATGTGACGCCGAACGTCCCTCCCACTCCAGGAAGTGGACGTTCGCCACCCACATCGAGGTCGTATGGAAGGTAAGTACGTGTGACGGGGTTAATTGTTTGTGCGGCACGTTCAACAAATTGAACGTGCCACACATACGATGGGGGCGTTGCAAATCGCATACGATATTGTATGCAAAATTGCAACGTGTAAAGCAGGCTTAAGGCTGGGTCTGCTGCTGTGGCCTACTTTTAGGAGCCAACAAGCACTGGAGCATAGCTACTGCACATCTGTCTCCATGCGCTGCTGGACACGTGCCCCCAAGTAAAATTTTTAGCGGTACCATATTTTTTTCTATACACCTTTGGATCACAGTTTTTGAACATTTTTCGCATATTTATTATAACAAATGTGCACTTTTTTTTGTTTAAATAGAAAAAAAGAAACATTTTTAGTGGTAAAAAAAATTTCCATGCTTGGTTTTGATATTTTTTTTTACATTTTATTCCCTTTTTGAAAGCAATATAGTTTTACAATTAGCACCATATAGTAATTTTGGCCAACATCCAATAATGTTCTCATCCTGGTCCTCATCTTTTAGTAATGTCCCATCCTGTTCCCCTTCTTGTAGTAATTTTCACCATCCTGGTCCCCACCCTGTAGTAATGCCCCAATCCTTGTTCCCTTGTAATAATATTCCCCATTCTGTAGTGATGTCCCAATTCTTGTCCCTTGTAGTAATGTGCCCCATCCTTGTCCTCTGTCACGCTCCCCTGGTCCCGGCGCCACCTGTCACTCACCTCGCCTCTGGTCCCCGGTCCTCCTGCCCGCGGCTCCCCTCTCACTCCCCCTCCTCTGCGTCCTCCGTGGCTCCCGTTCTCCGGTCCCGGCGTCTCCCTGCGACCCAGGAAGAAGCCCTCGTGTTTGAGATCCCTACTCTAGAGGCTTGCACTTGTGCATTACCTACTGTTCTGCCATCCCTAAACTGTGTTCATGCAGTAGAATGCTAAACAGTGGTTCTTGCAGCCTTTTATTTATCCCCCCTTTGTAGAGATGGCTGGACCGTCGTTGTAAATAAGCACTTGAACCTTGTGTAACCCCCACCTCACTCCGTTGTAGATTGTAAGCTCTTATGAGCAGGGTTGTCTTTATTTTTAACTAGCTGTAGTACCCCGGCGTTGCCCGGGATAGTAACTGTCTCTTTGTCTCTCTCCTAGTCTCTGCCTGTTTGTGTCTTCCTCTGTCTGTCTATCTCTGTCTGTCTGTGTGTCTGTCTCTGTCTGTCTGTGTGTATGTCTGTCTATCTGTGTGTCTGTCTCTGTGGAAGGTTCAGATGGACGAAGTAGTGAATGGTTGGTGGATGGCCACCATGTACCAATACGGCTGCAGCATCAGCAAGATGGTGATGGAGTCATATTGTGGGCTGAAATCATGGGGAGAGTGCTGGTAGGCCCCTTTAGGGTCCCAGAAGATGTGAAAATGAACTCTGCAAAATATATAGCATTTCGGACTGACCTTTTTCTTCCATGTTACAAATAGAAGAACCATGTCATCAGTAGCAAATCATCTTCATGCATGACACAGCATCATCTCCGTAGTGCAAAGAATACCTTTTAGTGATTGGTTGCTATGGACATAAAAGGAGTGAAAAGCATGGTGTGGACACCAGCCTTTGCTGACCTCACCCTTATTGAAAACGCTTGGAGTATCTTCAAGCAAAACTTCTATGAGGGTGAGAAGCAGATCAAATGAAAAAGCAGCTCTGGGAGGTGATTCTGACTTTCTGCAAAGAAATTCAAGCAGAAACTATCCAACAACTCACAAGTTCTATGAATGCAAGAATTGTGAAAGTTATGGTCCTAGGTAGAAATTAGGTTACCTGTGGAATTTTGTCTCGGCGCGGTCAGTCAAACATTTAATTAAGATTGGTTTGGGACCCGAACTTGACCTGAACCCAAATAGAAGTCACTAATTGGGCAGTTCAGGTCTCCGCCCACATGCAGCCAGCCATAAACAGATCACTTGCGGAGGCGGGTGGGTTTTTCCATTTTTTGGAGTCTGCACACTACATCCAATCATGCTGTTGTTACCGCCAGTGCAAGCCGTTCAAACACTGCAAGTGGCTCGCACTGGGCTGAGGAACGAGCATACACAAGTATTCGCACAAGTCGTGTTCATATGTAAAGCATCCGAACTCTGTCTTTTTTGTTAAGTGAGTGTTTGGTACGAACACCGAACCTCGGGTTCGTTCTTCTCTAGTCCTAGGTTAACACGTAACTTGGCCTGTTGAGTTTTTTTTGATCGGAAAAGCTTTTGATTTCAGTAACTGTAACGTTTTAATGCTGCAAATTCAACAAATTATCATTTTCAGTTCTTTAAAACCTTTAAAATGTTTGGAAACGCTGTTGTGCATAATATTGTTGTGCATTTTGATTTTTTTTTTAGTTTTGGAAAAAAATCTGTTGTTATCATTAGGAAGTTTTTCCAATAAATTTTGATTTATATTGTACCTGTAGATTATTTGAACATTATACTACCTCATTTGCATTTAGGAAAATCATAGAAAAATAGCACATGAATAATAATTTTGAAACTAGTGGATTTTGATGCAGAAAGCTTAAAAGCCATGCCATGAAAAGGTGTACCCAATCAGAGTGGTCCCAAACTCTTGTAGTTCACCTTCCCCTTTTCTGAGCTGTGCTTTTTGTCTATATAGCTTTCCAAAGGCAGGAGTTTATATAGTCAGGTCTGGAACATCTTCTGTCCCTGTCTATCTTGAGGCCTGCTGGCATGTAGAGAGGTGAACTACAATAATTAGGAACCATTCTGATTGGGTAGACCTAGTCATGATGGGATGGCTTTTACACAGTTTTGATCAAATAGCATGAACTAATGCCGGCGTCACATGGTACGATATATTGTGCGATCTGTCGGCGGGGTCACGGAATTCGTGATGCACATCCGGCATCGTGTAACATATCGTACCGTGTGACACCTCCGAACGACTGTGAACGAGCAAAAATACTCACCTTATCGTTGCTCGTTGACACGTTGTTCATTTTCAAAATGTTGGTCCTCCTTCTGTGCTCCGATTGGTTGTTCATCGTTCCCGTGGCAGCATACATTGCCCCGTGTGATACCCCGGGAACGACGAACACAACTTACCTGCGTCCCGCGGCTCCTGCCGGCAATGCGGAAGGAAGGAGGTGGGCGGGATGTTACGTCCCACTCATCTCCGCCGCTCCGCTACTATTGGCCGGCGGCTATGTGACATCGCTGTGATGCCGAACGTCCCTCCCCCTTCAGGAAGAGGATGTTCGCCGCCCACAGCGAGGTCGTCTGGGAGGTAAGTGCGTGTGACGGGGGTTAACGACTTTGTGCGCCAGGGATCGTACTGTGTGATGCCGGCATAAGTACAGTGCTAACTACAGACGCGTCTCTAAACTCCAGGAATGCTTAGTCCACTCTCTAATTAGTTATCTCTCAGATAACACTCTCCTTGACCCTTTACAATCTGGTTTCCGTTCTTTATCCTATACTGAAATTACTTACTAAAGTCTGACAAAAGAAAAAAGGAACCAGCTCACCAATATCATGTTTGGGGAAACCACTGTGTCCGCATGGGCCAGGGCCAGCAAGATCCAAAGAGAAGGAAATTATATCAAGCAGGCAGGCCAGGTAAAAGAAACTTCTTTATTCCAAATTTTTAAATATACATTGGCAGCAACAGCAGACATACAGTTAGGTCCAGAAATATTTGGACAGTGACACAATTTTCGCCAGTTGGGCTCTGCATGCCACCACATTGGATTTGAAATGAAACCTCTACAACAGAATTCAAGTGCAGATTGTAACGTTTAATTTGAAGGTTTGAACAAAAATATCTGATAGAAATTGTAGGAATTGTACACATTTCTTTACAAACACTCCACATTTTAGGAGGTCAAAAGTAATTGGACAAATAAACCAAACCCAAACAAAATATTTTTATTTTCAATATTTTGTTGCGAATCCTTTGGAGGCAATCACTGCCTTAAGTCTGGAACCCATGGACATCACCAAACGCTGGGTTTCCTCCTTCTTAATGCTTTGCCAGGCCTTTACAGCCGCAGCCTTCAGGTCTTGCTTGTTTGTGGGTCTTTCCGTCTTAAGTCTGGATTTGAGCAAGTGAAATGCATGCTCAATTGGGTTAAGATCTGGTGATTGACTTGGCCATTGCAGAATGTTCCACTTTTTTGCACTCATGAACTCCTGGGTAGCTTTGGCTGTATGCTTGGGGTCATTGTCCATCTGTACTATGAAGCGCCGTCCGATCAACTTTGCGGCATTTGGCTGAATCTGGGCTGAAAGTATATCCCAGTACACTTCAGAATTCATCCGGCTACTCTTGTCTGCTGTTATGTCATCAATAAACACAAGTGACCCAGTGCCATTGAAAGCCATGCATGCCCATGCCATCACGTTGCCTCCACCATGTTTTACAGAGGATGTGGTGTGCCTTGGATCATGTGCCGTTCCCCTTCTTCTCCAAACTTTTTTCTTCCCATCATTCTGGTACAGGTTGATCTTGGTCTCATCTGTCCATAGAATACTTTTCCAGAACTGAGCTGGCTTCATGAGGTGTTTTTCAGCAAATTTAACTCTGGACTGTCTATTTTTGGAATTGATGAATGGTTTGCATCTAGATGTGAACACTTTGTATTTACTTTCATGGAGTCTTCTCTTTACTGTTGACTTAGAGACAGATACACCTACTTCACTGAGAGTGTTCTGGACTTCAGTTGATGTTGAGAACGGGTTCTTCTTCACCAAAGAAAGTATGCGGCAATCATCCACCTCTGTTGTCATCCGTGGACGCCCAGGCCTTTTTGAGTTCCCAAGCTCACCAGTCAATTCCTTTTTTCTCAGAATGTACCCGACTGTTGATTTTGCTACTCCAAGCATGTCTGCTATCTCTCTGATGGATTTTTTCTTTTTTTTCAGCCTCAGGATGTTCTGCTTCACCTCAATTGAGAGTTCCTTAGACCGCATGTTGTCTGGTCACAGCAACAGCTTCCAAATGCAAAACCACACACCTGTAATCAACCCCAGACCTTTTCACTACTTCATTGATTACAGGTTAACGAGGGAGACGCCTTCAGAGTTAATTGCAGCCCTTAGAGTCCCTTGTCCAATTACTTTTGGTCCCTTGAAAAAGAGGAGGCTATGCATTACAGAGCTATGATTCCTAAACCCTTTCTCCGATTTGGATGTGAAAACTCTCATATTGCAGCTGGGAGTGTGCACTTTCAGCCCATATTATATATATAATTGTATTTCTGAACATGTTTTTGTAAACAGCTAAAATAACAAAACTTGTGTCACTGTCCAAATATTTCTGGACCTAACTGTAGCACAGATAACCTCAGGTGACAATCCCTTACACCCCCTCTTCCTTAAACCGGATAGAAAGTTCATAAGAAGAAGAGGGGCATCAGTAATCTCTCCTTAGTACCAAAGCCCTTCCAATGAAAAAAAAAAGTCTTACCTTTCACCCTCTTCATGGCTAAGATATCCCTCACCTCCAAAATGTCGTCAGATCAGATGGGTTGAGGTGAGGTAACAGGGTCACTGAAGAAGTGGATGAGGACATTCTTAAGCAGAGACAGAAGGAAGGAGTTGGGAATGTGAATTGTGGCTGGAAGATTCAATTTATAGGAAACTTTAGGCCCTGTCACACAGAGATAAATCTTTGGCAGATCTGTGGTTGCAGTGAAATCATGGACATATTGTTCCATTTGTACACAGCCACATACCTGGCACTGATTGTCCACAATTTCACTGCAACCACAGATCTGCCGCAGATTTATCTCTGTGTGTGACAGGGCCTTTAGTTAATCTGATTGACGACCTCAAAAGGACCGATGTATCGGGGACCCAACTTGTAAGATGGAGCCTTAAGGCAAATGAATTTAGAGGACAGCCACATCTTGTCCCTAGGAAGAAAGCGAGGCGGATCCAGCCATCTCTAGTCAGCATGTCATCTTCACTGGTTGCATGCTCAAGAGAAAAGTTTAGTGTCCTCTGATATCTTGGAGAAGTCCCTGGAGAGGGCATCTGCAGCATGAATACCAGACGTGGAGGATACTGGGAGTAAAACACAAGGCTGTTGAACATAGACAATAAAAAAATGGAGATCTAGTGGAGGACTCGCTGGTATGGTTGTATGAAAACTCAGCCCAAGGTAGCAGCTTGGTCCAGTCATTTTGATGTGCGTTAGTGAAGTGCCGCAGAAAAGAAATCAAGATTTGATTGACTCGTTCCACTTGACCAATGGACTGAGGATGGTAAGCCAAAGATACGTCCAAGAGTTTGCAGATTGCTCTCCAGAACCAGGACGTGAATTGTGCTCCTTTGTCTGACACGATGTCGGAAACCGTGAAGCTGAATGATGTGCTGAATGTAGGCTCTTGCAAGCTCCGGGGCAGTGGGCAGTCCAGGTAACGGGACAAAATGAGCCATTTTAGAGAATAGATCCACTACTACCCAAATAACGAAGCAGCCAAAAGACACAGAAAGATCCGTCATAAAATCCATTGCACTGTGCTGCCAGGGAGCAGTGGGTATGGGCAGAGGAAGCAGTGGACCAGAGGGTAGCCACTTAAGTATTTTGTTTTGGGCACAGGACAGGCAGGAGGCGATGAAGTCCCCAATATGTTTACAGATATCCGGCCACCAGTAGTGTTGGGAGATAAGAAAGAGCGTTTTTTTTCAGGCCAGCATGATCGGCCAGCTTAGAAGAATGACCCCACTGAAGGACCCTCTTCCTGTTAGCTTCAGAAATGTAAGTCTTCCCTGAAGGAATCTGGGACAGGTTAACTGGGGTCACAGAGATCATCTTGATGGGTTTTCCTGACATGCTAGTCCAGTGGACACAGGCAGGCGGAGGGTGCTTGTGAGGCGAGCATAGGATGGACACTGGCGGCTTCACGGGCACTACTAGGCAGAACGGAGACAGTCACAGAACAGCATAGAGTGCAAGAAAGAGCACGGGGACCTGACAACTAGCATGGGCAGACAAACTATGGGGATACGTTGAACAAGAACCTACCGATGGGGGAGGATGCCTTAAATATACTAAGCCTATAGGGGCAAGCTGGTGTCACTTCCGAATTAGGTTACACTGGTCTTTTACGAAAAGTGAGAGCAGAGTGGCCGCACCCTAAGAGTGCCTCCGAGCATGCATGGGCCTTGGTAGTCAGAGGACAGGCTGGGCAGCAAGGACGAGGAGTTGGCAGTGGACCGTCAGCGCTCCTGACATGGAGGAGGTGGGGGCGCCGATGAAGGTGCGAGGGAGACCCGGGACAGGACCCGAGTGATGGGGACTGAAGAGGTGAACCGGCAATGGCGTCTGCGTTCCCGAGCTGGAAGCACCGATGACGTGACAAGTGAGACAATGTGGAGCGGAGGCTCCATATACTTTCATTCTTAGGCTGGGGCCACACGAGCACTACTGTAAGTGCATTGCATGACACTCGGCTCCCGCTCTGCTGGAGTGTAAGCTGAATGTCATGCCACGGTGATGCGATTGTGCGATCGCAGCACAGCTGTAGAGAAGGTGGGACTAATCTACTTATCTCCTTTATTGTCAGCTGATGTGCATATCACAATGCACTCCGCTGTAATGCGAGTGCAATGTGATGTTTCTCTAGCACCCATAAACTTGTATGGGTGTGAGAGAAAACAAATTGGTTTCCACCCGCTGTCAGCATGCTGCGATTATTTTCTTGCACTGATTAGGGCTATGAAAAAGAAAATAAAAAATCGGCCCCATAGAGTAACATTGGTCCGAATGGAATGTGATTTTTTTTATCGCATTCCTCTTGCTCCGTTTTACTCGCTGTGTGTCCTTAGCCTTAAGGAGCTAATCTCCACTGTCAGGTAGGGTATGACTTTAGGGTTAACATAGGTTATTTAGGTTTTTTTTGGTTGCTGAGGTAATTTTTACCCCATTTATATATCCCCAATCCTGCGTTTGTGCATAACTTATTTGGTTACACCACCCTTATACCCTGCAGGATAATTTTTCATGACAGGTACCAATTTTATGGAATTACTATTTGTGTTGTCTTCTTCTGTTTGTCTACCGTTTTTTTTTTCAAAAATAAGACCTCCCCCAAAAATAAGCCCTAGCAGGAGTTTTCAGCATTTTCATTGTGTTTAAATATAACCCCTACCCCGAAAATAAGCCCTAGTCATGGTTCAATAATGAAGTATCCCTGCAGCTAAAAAAAGGTTAAAATATATTGTAGGACACTTCATTATAGACAGCAGACACCCCAAAAGATAGAAGAAAGAAGACAGAAGACCCCGCAATCACACTCACCAGACACCAGACAGGAGGACCTGCAGTGGATCGCCGCACACATACACGCACAATCACAAGTCAGATTGCTCACACACATTCACTATGTCCAGTGATGCTGATTGCTTCTTGCTGGCAGAGAATCCTGGGACACAGTGTGGTGGAACACATAGGAGGACCTACGGTGGACTACATCAATGCATTACACTGCTGAGTCCTCCTTGTGTTCCACTACAGGTCCTCGCGCTCCACTGCACTGCGTTCAATCTTCCCCAGCTTGCCGCTGTAGCGCCCCACGGTGCAGGCGGTTAACCTACTCGTTGCCGGGCCGTTAACTGTCGTTGTCACGGGTGGCCAAGCCCGGCTCCGTTGCCCTGAGGCGTACAGAAGATGGCTGGGGAAGGATGATGGGGGTAGTAGTGAGATGAATGTCGTGACGCCATCTGTGGTATGCAGCCAGGCAATGGGCCGCCGCTGCTGTCACTGACCTCCGGGGCAGATGGTGGTAGCAAGTATGGATGGTATCGCTCCCCACACCTTTTATTTTTGTCACCTGTGGTACTCATGCTTGTTTCTTTCTATACATTTACACTAACATGATATTACCTTTGTTTCTAACTTTGAACAAACCTTCTTTATTTTTGGCCCCCTCTTATATTACTGGATATTCCTGTCCTGCCATCACACAGCTACACTGACATTTAGTATCTTCATGTGATATACTTTATTCTACATTTTACATGTTATAGTAGTAATATACAAGATCAGCTTCTCATCTCTTCCTTCAGCTACATGTCTGACATCCCCGTGGCATTTTTTTTGCAATCTATACACATTATTTTCCTTCCTCCTGGTTTTATTTTTACTTTATATATTTTTTTGCAGAACAGCTCTGTATGATTTCTTTGTATTTACATTACATGTGATGCCTTCTTCTTTTGGTAAAACTGCTGGTTGTCGGCGGTCATTATTTCTAATCAATAAAATTATTGTTGTTGACCTTATCGTTTTTTCTTAGAATTTTGTTCTACAATTTTGGTGTCTTTCTCACATGACTATGTTGACTAATAAAAAAAAAGTTATGGCGTTTGGAATACGTGGAGGCAAAAATGCAAATGTAATATCAAAAATAAACTGCGAAGACATGGGTTATAAAAAGACTTTAGATTTGGAGTTGTTAAGAGGCTTGTTGGAGTAAAGTGGGGTTTACACGCTGCGACATCGCTAACATCGGCTAGCGATGTCGAGCGCGATAGCACAGCCCCGTCGTACATGCGATATTATGTGATCGCTGCTGTAGCGAACATTATTGCTACGGCAGCGTCACACGCACATACCTGCTGTGCGACATCGCTCTGGCCGGCGAACCGCCTCCTTTCTAAGTGGGCGGTTTGTGCGGCATCAGAGCGACATCACACGGCAGGCGTCCAATAGAAGCGGAGGGGCGGAGATGAGCGGGATGTAACATCCCGCCCACCTCCTTCCTTCAGCATTGCCGGTTGAGGCAGGTAAGGAGATGTTCATCGCTCCTGCGGTGTCACACATAGCGATGTGTGGTGCTGCAGGAACGAGGAACAACATCGCTAATAAGCAGACAACGATTTTTTGTTTCAGGACGACCCCTCCACGGCAAACGATTTTGACCACTTTTGCGATTGTTTAAGGTCGCTCAAAAGTGTCACACGCTGCAATCTCGTTAATGAAGCCAGATGTGCGTCACAAACACCGTGACCCCAACAATAATTCATTAACAATATCGTAGCGTGTAAACCCCGCTTAAGACTCGTCTAATTCATTAAAAGCAGCACACCTCTTAAATGTAGTGTGCACTTCGCCACAAATCTTACTCTAGTTGAGAACTGGAGTAAGATTTGTCCCACAACGGACGCCATAACTCAAGATGAATTGGATGAGGTGTCACTACGCCCAGACCCACGTCAGATTGGTTCCAGCTGGCCAAAACTGGCAAAAATGCCAAAAGTCACAAAATTTGTGTGCAACTTTGTTATCTACACCGATCCCTCCATATACGGGAATACTTGGCTCGGCTGAGCGCTCCTGTGTTGTTCATCAGAGCCACTACCAAACTGCTCTAGCAAAGGTTTATCTCTAAGCAGAACAAAAAGTCCGTCTGTTGGAATTCCAGCTTGCTGATAATCAGTTGGGGGAGAGTAGAGAGGCTACCATACAAATATGACTCTCGGCTGATTCCCCTGATAGCGCCACATATGGCCAAATTTATTCTAATTTGTATGGGGGCTTTTTAGGCTATGTGCGCACTTTGCGTCGGGGTAGTTGCAGTTCAAAAAGCATCCTCTGGCAGAAAGGACAATGCTTTTGGCTTTAAAAATGCATGTAAAACGCAAAGAAAGTAGCCTATGCGCACCTTGCGTTTTTCATGAGATTTTAGTGCTTTTCCGGTGCTTTTAGAAACGCTGCAGTTTTGTATTAAATTGAATGGATCGGAAACGCAGCCAAAATGGCAAAACAATTGACATGTTGCTTCTTTAAATGCTGAGTTTTTGCCCAAATTTATACAAATTAAGCATAGCATTTTGAACAGCAAAGTGCGCACAAGAAAGCTCAATGTCCCATTGACTTTGCTTGAAAAGCAGAACGCAAGCATTTTGGCATGAAAACGCTGCAGTTGAAAAAGCAGTGGAAAAGAAGGTAAAAAAGCAAAGTGCGCACATAGCCTAATACCTCCAACTGATGGTCATGTAGAACAAAACACAAACAATACTAGGCTGTTCTATGCCATTGATAATATTGGAAGCTAAAGACAGTGCTGGAAAGAATGTAAGGGCGCCTTCACTAGCAAAATGTTCAGCTAAACAAAAGGCACAGTCATACTGACATTTTTTCAGTTATTTTATTTGGGGGGGGGGTGCAAAATACAATGAACCCAGATGTTGCCTTGCATTCAGTAATAGATTATGAAATGCAGGTGACACTTTTTTGTAGTATGTTTTATTATTACAGTGCACTTTAGAAATGCAAATGCTTTAAGTACCGTATATGTTTTTCTAAATTGGTTTACAATCATACACTAGGGGTTTTGGTGTGTTTGGACAAATTTTTTGAAGAAAACATTCTAAGGCTCCCTTCAGAAGTCCGTGCAAAAGATGCACATATTGCACGGTCTGTGGTGTAGGTACGTATGTCCGTCTGTGCGTGAGTTCTGTGTGCTATCTGTCTGACATCCGGATGGCACACGGACAGCATAAGGCCTGTGCCACACATCCGTGCTGCCGGCACGTGTTTGTCATTTTTTACACGTACCGGCGGCACGGAGACACTTTAACCAATGCTACCCTATGGTAGCAGGCACACACACGTAAAACCACACGGAACGTGTGTCCGTGTGCGTTTGTACGTGTGTGCGATTTTCAAAGCGCTGACATGTCAGTGTTTTCTCCGGCAGCACGGGTGTTACACGGCCCGCACCCGTACCACACGGGTGTAGTGTGGATGCGGTCCCGTGTGACACGCGCCGGAGAAAACACACATGTCAGTGAAAAAAAAAAAAAACATTAACTCACCTTCTCCAGCCCTCCTGTCTCTGCCGCTGCTGCCTCTTGCTGCCGACCGCCGCTCATTAATCTCATAGAATATTCACTTCACTGCCTGGCAGCAGCAGCAGCGGGGAGACGGGAGGGCTGGAGCCGAAGATCAGCACCACGGACAGCAGCGCGGACATCAGGAAGGACCAGGTGAGTATAATAATTACTGATTCTACGTGTGCTATCGCGGATAGCACACGTAGAACACACGTGTCACGCACGTACCAGAGACACGTACTTACCTGCACACAACACGCAGGGAAAATACGTGTCTCTCGGCACGTGCGTGAAATTCACGTGAGTGTGGCAGAGGCCTAAACTTGTATACTTATCTGTGTCCGGCACTGCTGTCCCAGCGCTACTGTCACACTTGCTTCGGGTCCGCAGTGAATGTTCATGTGTATAAATGAGCGGGCCCGGAAGCAAGAATGATAGCAGTGCTGGAAACAGGCAAGCATAAAAATACATTTATTTCTCAGTGACATGTGTTTTCTCTGGTACATGTCACACTGATGTCAATCTCTGTGACATCCATTTTGCTTGAGAAAAACATGTCGCCACATGGAGCACACAGACACGCAAGTTTTCTATGTCGCGGGCGGAGGAGGGGACGCTGCGCTCTCCCACTGCTCAGGTCCGGCTGCCGCTGCTCTGCGGCTGCTGCTGCTCGGTGGCTCGAGCGATGGGCCGGATCCCGGGGACTCGAGCGGCGCTCCTCGCCCATGAGTGAAAAGGGGTGGTTTGGTTTTGGGGATATTGTCCGTGACGCCACCCACGGTTGTGGTGATTGTGTGGACACCACCGCTGCTCTGGACGGTGATCCCGGGAGCGGTGACAGGGAGCAGCTTTGTTGTTATTTCTCCGCTCTGTGGGTAGGGGGTTGGTTGTCCCGGGGCCCGGTGATGGGGTAGGAGTGGATGGCAGGCGGGTTGCGGGGCCTGGTGAGGTGCAGGGTCGCAGGGGCAGCGCTGTGCCGCACGGCACGGAGGTACTCACTCAGCCCAATGATAATGACACAGTTCACGGTAAAACAAGCGGCTGGATGGACGGGTCCCTCGGACGGCTGCGGTTGCTTCTTCCCTGTAGGTTGGTGATGTCTCTCCCTGCACCTAAGTTCAATGTTGGTAGCGATGGGTTCCCACCGGTAACCCGCTCCCCGACTTGGATGTAGGCCAGAGGAGCCCCTTTTGCCTGCAGGCACTGGCCCTGGGAAACGGTTGCCCTTGGCGGTGGCGGTGTCTCCCCTTTGTGGTTGGACGGTTGCCTTCTATCGGGACTTGTCTGTTTGGAAACCCGGAGGTCCCCTTCACTAACGGATTTGGCAAATTCACGGCGACTCCAAGCCTTGCCGGGATCCGAAAGGCCCCTGCCAATGGTGCTGGCTTCTCTTTGTATGCCGGTCCGGTACCGCCGGGTCACCACCCGTCCACGGTCCTTACGGCAGACTCCAATCGGCCTCCACTGCAGACGGTCATCACCGTCTGCCAACCTTGCTGCTCTGTCCGGGCCACACACCCGGACTCACTTCAGTCTGCTCTCTTGCAACTTCACTACTCCTCACTTTTCCTCCTTCCACTTTCACTCTCCAAACTAGACTGCTCCTTTTCCCTCCTCCAGGACTGTGAACTCCTTGGTGGGTGGAGACCAACCACCTGGCTCCACCCCCTGGTGTGGACATCAGCCCCTGGGGAAGGCAACAAGGATTTTGTGTTCTGATCTCGATGTGCCTACAGGGAGTGTGGGGTGTGGTGATGTTGTGCTCTGTGGCCCCTGGCTTGTCCAGGGCGACACATCTACACAGTGTCAAAACAAGGACGTGCAAAAGACCATTGATTTTAATGGGTCTATGTGTGTCCATGTCTCTAGTACGTGTGGAAATGGACACTACATGTTAACCCTTAGCAATGAAAAAATCTGAATCTAACCCTTAGCAATGAAAAAATCTAAATTGTCCCAAAATCCATGTGTAAATTTTGCTGGAGCTGCGCCGTACAAATGTCTGCACCAAATATACATTTGAATCTAATGTTAATGTGACCTGGCGTTTTTGTTGCTTTTGTCACATCACAAATCATATCACAAATCTTGGCGTCACATCACAAATTAATCATGACTTGAAATAAAACAGCTTAAACCCCCCCGAAAAAAAAAAACTGCTACTATGGCACAATATTTGGGGAAAAAAATCAACAAAAATATCAAAAAAGAGATATAAAACCCCCTACACAGGATATTTTCACATATAAATTTTTGGCTAAAAAAATAAACACTGGAAATAAAGTCTATGTAAAGTTCCCCATGTACACGTCCATTTTTCATGTACGTTTTCTACCAGTGTTTTGAATGATAGAACACATCCCCATTATAATGGAGCTGTCCACATGTCCATGTATTTTTTTTGCAGACTATGTTCCCAACAAATTAAGGAGACATACAGTAAGGGCCAGAAATATTTGGACAGTGACACAAGTTTTGTTATTTTAGCTGTTTACAAAAACATGTTCAGAAATACAATTATATATATAATATGGGCTGAAAGTGCACACTTCCAGCTGCAATATGAGAGTTTTCACATCCAAATTGGAGAAAGGGTTTAGGAATCATAGCTCTGTAATGCATAGCCTCCTCTTTTTCAAGGGACCAAAAGTAATTGGACAAGGGACTCTAAGGGCTGCAATTAACTCTGAAGGCGTCTCCCTCCTTAACCTGTAATCAATGAAGTAGTTAAAAGGTCTGGGGTTGATTACAGGTGTGTGGTTTTGCATTTGGAAGCTTTTGCTGTGACCAGACAACATGCGGTCTAAGGAACTCTCAATTGAGGTGAAGCAGAACATCCTGAGGCTGAAAAAAAAGAAAAAATCCATCAGAGAGATAGCAGACATGCTTGGAGTAGCAAAATCAACAGTCGGGTACATTCTGAGAAAAAAGGAATTGACTGGTGAGCTTGGGAACTCAAAAAGGCCTGGGCGTCCACGGATGACAACAGTGGTGGATGATCGCCGCATACTTTCTTTGGTGAAGAAGAACCCGTTCACAACATCAACTGAAGTCCAGAACACTCTCAGTGAAGTAGGTGTATCTGTCTCTAAGTCAACAGTAAAGAGAAGACTCCATGAAAGTAAATACAAAGGGTTCACATCTAGATGCAAACCATTCATCAATTCCAAAAAAAGACAGGCCAGAGTTAAATTTGCTGAAAAACACCTCATGAAGCCAGCTCAGTTTTGGAAAAATATTCTATGGACAGATGAGACAAAGATCAACCTGTACCAGAATGATGGGAAGAAAAAAGTTTGGAGAAGAAAGGGAACGGCACCTGATCCAAGGCACACCACATCCTCTGTAAAACATGGTGGAGGCAACGTGATGGCATGGGCATGCATGGCTTTCAATGGCACTGGGTCACTTGTGTTTATTGATGACATAACAGCAGACAAGAGTAGCCAGATGAATTCTGAAGTGTACCGGGATATACTTTCAGCCCAGATTCAGCCAAATGCTGCAAAATTGATCGGACGGCGCTTCATAGTACAGATGGACAATGACCCCAAGCATACAGCCAAAGCTACCCAGGAGTTCATGAGTGCAAAAAAGTGGAACATTCTGCAATGGCCAAGTCAATCACCAGATCTTAACCCAATTGAGCATGCATTTCACTTGCTCAAATCCAGACTTAAGACGGAAAGACCCACAAACAAGCAAGACCTGAAGGCTGCGGCTGTAAAGGCCTGGCAAAGCATTAAGAAGGAGGAAACCCAGCGTTTGGTGATGTCCATGGGTTCCAGACTTAAGGCAGTGATTGCCTCCAAAGGATTCACAACAAAATATTGAAAATAAAAATATTTTGTTTGGGTTTGGTTAATTTGTCCAATTACTTTTGACCTCCTAAAATGTGGAGTGTTTGTAAAGAAATGTGTACAATTCCTACAATTTCTATCAGATATTTTTGTTCAATCCTTCAAATTAAACGTTACAATCTGCACTTGAATTCTGTTGTAGAGGTTTCATTTCAAATCCAATGTGGTGGCATGCAGAGCCCAACTCGCAAAAATTTTGTCACCGTCCAAATATTTCTGGACCTAACTGTATCCAATTTTTATATGAGTGACAGATTACATGTACCCATGAGAGCATTTTGAGTACCTATTGATGCTTTTGGGCTCACTAATGCCCCCTCCATCTTCCAGTCATTCATGAGTGATATTTTCCAGGAACTAATTGGTATATTTCTGATCGTCTATTTGGATGATATTTTGATGTTTTCTGATGAATGGGACTCTCATGTTGAGCAAGTTCGGACTGTTTTTCAGGTCCTTAGGAATGATGCATTGTACGTTAAGGTGTCAAAATGTCTCTTTGGCGTACAAAAAAAATCCTTCTTGGGGTTTATTTTGTCCCCGTCTTCTATTGAAATGGATCCGGTCAAGGTTCAGGCCATTTATTACTGGTTCAGCCTACTTCTTTGAAATCCCTTCAGAAGTTTTTGAGTTTTGCAACTTTCTACCGTAAATTTATAGAAAATTTCTCTATTATTGTTAAGCCTTTGACGGATTTGACCAAAAAGGGAGCTGATGTTGAGAATTGGACCCCAGAGGCCATTATGGCCTTCCAGGAGCTTAAAAAGAGGTTTATTTCTGCCCCAGTCCTGCAGCAACCTGATGTTTCTCTTCCGTTTCAAGTGGAGATAGATGCCTCAGAGATTGGAGCAGGAGCTGTATTGTCTCAAAGAGATCCTATAACTTACAAACTGAAGCCTTGTGCCCTTCTTCTCTGTGACATTGACATTTTCTCCATCTGAATGAAACTATGATGCAGGTAATCGGGAATTATTGGCTATGGGCTTTTGAAGAATGAAGACATTGGTTGGAGGTGGCTAGACATCAAATTGTGGTGCTCAGTGCTCACTAATCATAAAAATCTGACCTACCTTGAATATGCCAAGAGACTGAATCCTAGGCAGGCCAGATAGGCTCTATTTATTATGCGTTTCGATTTTGTGGTCTCTTTTCTACAGGGCACCAAGAATATTAAAGCAGATTTTCTTTCTAGAAGTTTCTTTGTTGATTCTCTTGAGGTTGCTGAGCCATCTACCATCCTGAATGAAGGTGTGGTCCTCTCTGCCATTTTGCCCAATTAGAGGTTAGCACTTGAGAGATTTCAGGGGGACAAACCTGAGAGATGTCCTGTGGAGAAACTGTATGTTCCTGATCAATGGATGAGTAGAGTTATGTCCGAGATTCATTGTTCCGTCTTGGCTGGTCATCCTGGGATTTTTGATACTAGGGATCTAGTGAGTAGGTCTTTTTGGTGGCCTTCTTTATCTCAGGATGTCAGGAGTTTTGTGCAATCTTGTGGGTTTGTTCTAGATCCAAGCCTTGTTGTTCACGTTCTAGTAGGTTGTTATTGCCATTGCCTGTACCTAAGAGACCTTGGACTCATATCGCTATGGATTTGTCTCTCAGAGGATGACGGTTATTTGGGTTATTTGTGATAGATTTTCTAAGATGGTCCATTTGGTACCATTGCCTAAGTTGCCATCTTCATCAGAGTTGGTGCCCTTGTTTTTTCAACAGGTGGTTCGTTTACATGGTATTCCTAAGAATATTGTATCAGACAGAGGAGTTCAGTTTGTGTCCAGATTTTGGAGAACATTTTATTCTAAATTGGGAATTGGGCTGTCTTTCTCTTCTGCGTTTCATCCTCAGACCAATGGTCAGACTGAGAGAGCAAACCAGACCTTGGAAACCTATTTGAGGTGTTTTGTATCTGCGGATCAGGATGACAGGGTTTCGCTTTTGCCATTGATAGAATTTGCTCTCAATACTTTGATGTCTCAGTTTTTCTGCAATTTTGGGTTTCATCCCAGGTTTTCTTCAGGGCAGGTTGAGGCTTCGGGATGTCCGGGAGTTGACTCTGTGGTGGAGAGAATGCAGCAGATTTGGGGTCAGGTAGTGGACAAATTGTTTCAGTCTCAGGAGAATACCCAAAGGTAAGTATTTCCTGATTTAACTTTTTTTTTATAGTGATTTCCCTGGCCAATCACAGCCTTGCTAATACTTGACACGGCTGTGATGGGGTTAGAAGTGCCCCCACAAGAAAAACTTAATGACTGGCTTCTCTGCAACCTTTTGACAAGCTCGAAAAGTCTAGTGCAGAACACGAACTTCACGGTTAAGTTCGCTCATCCCCGTTGTCTACGATTAACATATAATACAGGAAAATTTTCCTTTGTTTCCTCCTCATTTGAGAAAAATCACGTATAAAATTCTGATGGTGAAAACTGACACTAACCAAACAAACATTGATGAAACTCGGATCCAGAAAACTGATGAAAAGTGTTCCGTTTTTTAAGTACTGATGTCTGAATGAGGCCTTATGTCTGCCATGTAGGATTTATAATGCCGCACACACAACACATAACAGAGAGGGCTGGCAGCTGACAAAAACCACTGTGATGCATTTTATACTCCGATAAAGAGGTGTCTGGATGGCTGTGCGCTAACAGCAGAAGCGCAATGGTCTAATTAGCTTTTCTATACTCTCTATCCCAGCCGCAGTGTCAAAGGCCATCAACATTACTGAATCTGTACCTTAGATTTACATAGCGGTGACTGACAGAAGGAGAACCATCTTGTAACTGAAATTAAATAACAAATACATTGGAGCAGACAAGACAAAAAAAAAATCTGTCTTCAAGTCTCACTATGATATATTTTGTACAGACCTTCCTTTAATGTTCACCAAATAATTGAGGGTGTGTGCTCATGGCTTTCTTCACTCCACAGGAGCTAGACACATAGATTCAGTAGAATAAAGATAGACAGATTAGTAAAAAAAAAAAAAAGGATTAGAGCAGCACTGTTTCTATCACCGTAAGGCCCGTTTCACACGTCAGTGAAAAACAGTGACGTTTTTCACTGGCGTGTAAAACACGCACATGTCCCTGCGTGTGCCGTGAATCTCGGCACACGTGGGTTGTCTAAGTGCAATCCGGGCTCCGTTATCCGTGGCCCGTGATTGCACTTAGAGATTCACTCACCTGCGCCCGCTCCCGCTGTCCATGGTGCTGATCGCTCCCGCGACGCAGCATCCGGCCGGCGGTGACCCCTGCAGCAGCTGCTTCCAGGTCAGCTGTGTCGCGCATAATGAATATGCGCAACAGTAATGAGCCGGCTCAGAAGCAGCCGGCAGAACGGGCTGCAGAGGACATCGCTGGACGCCGGGTGAGTAAAAATGTTTATTAATTTAAATACACGTTTTTTTCTGGCACGTGTTTCACGGACCACACCACTGCATGGTCCGTGGGACATCAGTGATGCCAGAAAAAAATGGACATGTCTCCGTGCGGCAATCACGCACACGCGGGTACGCCGCACGGAGACACGTGCAGTGACAAATCACTGACGTGTGAGCAGACCCATTCATTATAATGGGTCTGCGTATGTCCGTGATTCTGGTGCGTTTAAAAAAAAGCACAAACGTACCAGAATCACTGACGTGTGAAAGGGGCCTTATGCTGTGGGTGCCAAGCCTCCCAGATAACCATTCCATTACCATAGAATATAGGAGAAAAAGAGATGAAGGCAGCACTACATTTTAGCAAACATCATGCCCCATATGTGTAACAGCAACATTTCGGTTCACCTGGACCTGCTTCAGAAAGCAACGTTTTGGTTCATCTGGAACCTGTTACACCTATGGGTCATTAAAGAGGATCATTTTTGCTAAAATGGAGTGCTGCCTTCATCTTTTTCTCATAGACAGAGTAAATATATTCAAGTAAGTGTGTGTACAAATAAAAAACAAATGGGGGTTTGGAGTTGTATACAAGAGGTAAGGGGGCTTTGCATCCATATTTGCAATATTTAAATATTATACTGTATATTCGTGTGTGTGTATATATTGTAGGTATAGCGAAAGATAGATATTCTAATACAGTATCTATGTGTATATACCCACACACATACATAAAGATGATATCGTACTATATATATATATATATATATATATATATATATATATATGTATATATATATATATATATCCAGTGGTGTACATATCATTGGTGCAACCGCACAGGGGCCCAGGAGGTAAGGGGGCCCATTTCCACCTCCTCCAGAGCAGGTGGAATTGTGTATGATGAGGAGTTATTGGACTGAAAGGGCCCATATACTGTTCTCGCACAAGGGGCCCTTCCAATCTACGTTCGTCACTGTATCTATTGTGAGGCAGCGGCTTTCTCTAGCCAGGAAAGTGAGGTAGAGACCCAGTCTTTTATTGACTAAACACAAATAACACACATTTTCACAGTCCTGGAATGTCTTTCCAGTTCACAGCCAGTTCTTTTAAGTACAGTCTTACCAATGTCCTGGTCGACACATGCACCGCTGTAGGAATCTAGGGTGCAGGGTCTTGCTTCAGGTGTCTGTTTGACTCCTGCACCATTGTAGACATCTCAAGTGCAGGGTCCGCTTAGGCTATGTTCACACAGGGTGTTTTTGGTCAGGTTTTGCAGCGATTTTTTTTGCTGCGGATTTGCCTTGGTTTTATGCAAATCCATGCTAATAAAACGCTGCTTTTACAGTCCCAGCAAAATCTATGAGATTTCTGAAATATCATGTGTGGCGCCCCTGAGTATATCAGGGTGCCACAAGGAACTGCATCCTGTCACCCAGGGTGCAGTGCCTACCCCCCATGGTCTCAGGTTCCTAAGAAACCGGTGTCACTACCATCAGAATTACAAATCCCAATCACACCTCACATCATAACCTGTCAGACACACCAGTGGGTTGGTCAAGCTGGAATAGGGCCACCCACCTAGGGGTCAGGCAGACTGGTGGGAGGGAGGAAGGAAGAGAGTAGAGAGAGACCTCAAGGAGTGAGGAGCTGGAGTAGTAGCTCCCGGGGAGCTAGACCAAGGTTGGGTCGCAGACGGTGATCCGGGAACAGAGGAGTCGGGGACCGGTGGCAGAGACATTGGAAAAGGGTCGACGGACATAGTCTAAGAGAACTGTCGGCATCAGAAACCCAAAAGAACTGACTGGTACCGAGCACGACGGAGTACAGGACCCTAAGTCAGGAACCGATTCAAAGTCCTGATAATTAACCTGGGAGGGAGAGTATCTTTATGAACTTCCCTGAGAGCTCAGAGACAGAAGGCGACAGCACACCACGGGGGATAGGGCTTTGCAGTGAAGCGGCCCACTAAAATCCCAAGTGCCAGCCATCAAGAGCACAACTACACTAAATATAGTGAGCAGGGCCCTAACAGCTTCAAGCCAAGGGGCCACAACAGAGAACTAAATTGTGTACGGAGGCGGCTCTGGATTACCAAGTGACACCGGTGGGAGCGAACACCTGGACGGGCTCCCCGTAGTGACTGTTATGCACAGAGTCTTTGGTTTATCTTCAGTGTGAGTGTCTACTTTATAATCCTCATCCAGCACCACGACTACCCATAGTGAGTACCCTGGTTCCCCTGCACCCTGCGCTCCCAAATATCCACCAGAACCCCAGAGGCTGGGGCCTTCCCTACCTGCGGAGGGACTGACACCTTGCTGCTCCACACCATCTGCCCCCGTACTCCTTCCAGCACCGACGGTATTCCCATTACCGCAACCCGCAGGTGGCGTCATGAACTTCTCCCCTGTAAATAATCCCCTTTCAAGGATCGGAGTGTCTGCCGAGCCCGGGTCCGGAACCCTCGAGCCACGACCACCCCGGATCCGAGCATCCCGGTCTGCGCCGGGGCGACACAGATGCACACAGACACAAACTCCTGCAGATTTTTTCCTGACTGTTTTGACAAATACCTGCATTATGGGTCAGGTTTTTAAAGAATGAACATGTCAATTCTTGCAGCGTTATTGCAGCGTTATTGCACCCACAGAGAGCAATGAGGAAATACCAATACCGCTGTAAAACCTGACCCATAAAGTATTCATCCAGTTTTCATCAGGTTTTGGTGGCAAAACCTAATGAAAAATAGGATGTGACCTTATAGGACAGCGCGACACAGAACTCATAATCGCCCGACACTGGAGTCAGCTGATCGGGAGTCAGCTGAACTCCTGGCCCCCCTTCCGCACATGCTGCGATGGATGCAGGTGGTTATCAGCAGTCACTGCCCGCTGCCGATCACGTGTGTCCGTGTGCGGGCTGTGAGGTCAGGAGTTCAGCTAAGTTCAGATCAGCTGACTCCAGTGCCGGCTGATTACTTGTTCTGTGTTCCGCTGCATTCATTGCACCGTGTGCGAGCTGTGAGGTCAGGAGTTCAGCTGAGTTCAGATCAGCTGACTCCAGTGTCGGTCGATTACTTGTTCTGTCTCCTGCTGCATCCATCGCAGCATGTGCAGGCTCTGAGGTCAGGAGTTCAGCTGAGTTCAGATCAGCTGACTCCAGTGCCGACCGAAATCAGCTGAACTCCACAGCCCGCACATGCTGCGATGGATGCAGCGGGACATAGAACAACTAATCGGCCGGCACTGGAGTCAGCTGATCTGATTACTTGTTCTGCGGGCTGTGAGGTCAGAAGTTCAGCTGAGTTCAGATCAGCTGACTCCATTGCCAGCCGATTACTTGTTCTGTGTTCCCCTGAATTCATCACAGTGTGTGCAGGTTGTGGAGTTCAGCTGAGTTTGGCTGGCACTGGAGTCAGCTGATCTGAACTCAGCTGAACACTTGACTTCACAGCCAGCAGAACAAGTAATCAGATCAGCTGACTCCAGTGTCGGCCAATTGCTTGCTCTGTGTCCCGCTGCATCCATTGCAGTGTGTGCGGGCTGTGAGGTCAGGAATTCAGCTAAGTTCAGATCAGTTGACTCCAGTGATGGCCAATTGCTTATTCTGTGTCCCCCTGCATCCATCGCAGTGACCATGAAAAAACACACCTAAACAGCATCAAAAATGCACTAAAAACGCAATATAAACCGCACCAAAAACACCATAAAAAATAAGAATACTGCCAGAAGAATTTCTGCTACAAGATCAGGTTTTGGTCAGGAAAACAAAAGCTACAAAAACGCCCTATGTGAACATAGGCTTACAGTGTCCAGGTCTCTCAGTGCTGGCCTGTGTTACTCCACACAGCTCACTTAGCACCTGCTGATCCAGCAGGCTGGATCCCATCTGAGACACTCCTTGCAGTGCACTGCAAGATCAAATGCAATTCCCTGGACATGAGCCTGTTGCAACACCCAGACTGGAGGGAGAGATCCGTCCCACTGCCAGACCTACAGTCTTCTTGAGTGACTGGGATGTGGGCGGTGTTTGACCACTCATCACAGCCCAGCATCACAGTGCAGCATCTGCAGAGCGCAGCAAGCAGGAGTGATGCTGGCTTGTGACGAGCGGTAAAACACAGCCCAGTCACTCAGGGAGTCTGGGGCCGTGCTCAGTGATGTCGGGTCAACTGGAAGTTGACGTGACATCACTGGATCTCAGAAGTCACGGAAGGGGATGAGCAGACCACAATAGCGCTACTGAGGGTACTGTTCCACTTTCCAATAAAGCATCGGATTGCACTCGCACCAGTGCAAAACTATGGGGCAGCATCCATCTGCGATTGATTTCTCATGCCACAGCGGAATGCAGAATGAATCGCAGCATGCTGCATTTGGCAGCGAGTCTCAGCTTACGCACCCCCATGCAAGCCTATGGGAGCGTGTGAAACATCGCACTTCATTCGCATGTAATATGAGTGCAGGGCGATGTACGCAGAGACAGACAGCGGAGGAGATGGGGAAGTGTTCCCTCCCTCTTCTCCGCAGCTATGATACAATCGCAAGATCGCATCACAGTCGCATGACCCTCGGCTGACGCTCGCAGCAGAGGATCATTAGCATATCCCTTCCAATGCTCTCGCATCGGAAGCTGTACGTAAGTATCCTTAGAGGCAGAACTGGTTTTAACAAGATATTTAGAAAAAACCTTCACTATCGGTTTTACAGAGATGTGGCCACTATTGCAGAATAGTGAACCACCTCTTTAATAGGAGGTCTGATTGGTTGCTATCAGCAACAATGGGCAGTCTTTATATTAGACAGGTTATGTGTCAGTTAATATGATTTCAGTGGTGATAGGTAGAGTAGGAGAGTGGGGAAAAGACAGAGAGAGAGCAAGTCAAAGTTACTATTCTGGTCAACACAGGGTACTATAGATAGTTATATATATGTATGGTCTCTACATATGAGTCACAGATTGTTGGTGCTCTGACCATGGTAACTTTGAGGTAGAGGCCTTAATCTCTGGGCCCTGCCACAAAGGCTGTACCAATATATCTGTCCCCATTATATATATATGGATGTCCTCTACACATGAATCACAGATCAGTGGCACTCTATCCATGTTGTTGAATTCCCAGTAGCTTTGAGGGAGAAGTGTCCCCAACTTTGGCCTCACTGCACAAACTGCACCAATATGTCTGCCCCCATTATATATATTGATGTTCTCTACAGACGGGTCATAGAGTGGTGGTGCTGAATTCCCTGTCACTTTGGAGGAGCAGTGGCCCTAACCTCTGGTCCCTGCTGAACGGGCTGCATCCATCATATATATATATATATATGGGTGTTCTCTAGAGATGGGTCACAGATCGGTGGCGCTCTGTGTTACGGTTCAGGGTTCTATTGTGCCTCGAACTGGTCCAGTTCTGTCATTGACTCCCACATTTGGGTCAGTCAACTCCACAGAGCCACCTGGCCGTCACTTAAGGCATCAGGGGGCTAGTGTTTTGTACCATCCTGAGCCGAAGTGCTCATTCACCTATAGTGAGCATGTGCGTGATGTCATCAATGACAAGGCAGCCACTGATTGGTCATCAGTGACATCAGCGATGAAGTGGCAGCTGCTGATTGGTCATCATGACATTAGCAATGATGTGGCAGCCTCTGTATGGCTGCAACTGACGCCATTACCACATGCCATGTGGTCTGGGCCATGGAGGCGGCTATAAAAGTATGTAGCGCCGCCCATTGGAATGTGAGTCACATTCTGTATGCTGACAGTGAGAGATTGGGTTCCCGCGCAATTTACCTGTAGTGCTTGTGACAGGCATTTATATAGAAAAGGATAGTGACTACTTCAGGGTTAGACGATGGTACCGGGTATTCATGCACACCCGTACTGTGGTATGATGAGGGTCAACCATTGTCCTACCAGTTCTCGAGTCTCCAGTATCACTAGCTGGTTACCCTCCCGGCCTGACGTGTCCTGTACACACGTGACCAGTGGTCTGCAGAGCTTGAGGTAGATGTGTGTGTGTACCAGTTGCTGTGTACCTTGCGACGCCAACTGGGTAGTCCACTTGGTCTGACGTGCCTCTACGCATTTGACCGTTATCTGTATACCTGTTTACTGTCAGTCGTGCCACGTACATACGCGCCCGGTTCCTGGTTTATGTCCTTGGTGTCCCAGTGAGGTTAACTAGGTCACCTGTTGGTCTGACGTGTCTTTACACACGTGACCAGCACACGTGTACCTGTGAAGTTAACAGGGACACGCTACATGTTGGGGTGTGCCCTTAAACATCCCCTTCGTTTGCATTTGGGTTTTCATTAGTTACTGTAACCGTCCTCCAGTCCCATAGCGGCTTTGTCATCTGCCCGACGGACTTCGGGTGACGATTGATTCGTATTATTTTATATCCAATCGTCCCCTCCGTAACACACTGTCCGTGGTGTTGAAGTCCCAGTAACATTGAAGGAGTAGTGGCCCTAACCTCTGGTCCCTGCCAAACTGGCTGCATCCATTTTATATATATATATATATATATATATAATATGGGTGTTCTCTACAGACTGGTCACAGATCGGTGGCGCTCTGTCCGTGGTGTTGCATTCCCAGTAACATTGGAGGAGTAGTGGCCCTAACCTCTGGTCTCCGTTGCACAGGCTGCATCCATTATATGTATGGATGTTCTCCACAGACATGTCACAGATCAGTGGCGCTCTGTCCCTGGTGTTGCATTCCCAGTAACATTGGAGGAGTAGTGGCCCTAACCTCTGGTCTCCGTTGCACAGGCTGCATCCATTATATGTATGGATGTTCTCCACAGACAGGTCACAGATCAGTGGCGCTCTGTCCCTGGTGTTGAATTCCCAGTAACATTGAAGGAGTAGTGGCCCTAACCTCTGGTCCCTGCCAAACTGGCTGCATCCATTTTATATATATATATATATATATATATATATATATATATATATATATATATATATAATATGGGTGTTCTCTACAGACTGGTCACAGATCGGTGGCGCTCTGTCCGTGGTGTTGCATTCCCAGTAACATTGGAGGAGTAGTGGCCCTAACCTCTGGTCTCCGTTGCACAGGCTGCATCCATTATATGTATGGATGTTCTCCACAGACATGTCACAGATCAGTGGCGCTCTGTCCCTGGTGTTGCATTCCCAGTAACATTGGAGGAGTAGTGGCCCTAACCTCTGGTCTCCGTTGCACAGGCTGCATCCATTATATGTATGGATGTTCTCCACAGACATGTCACAGATCAGTGGCGCTCTGTCCCTGGTGTTGCATTCCCAGTAACATTGGAGGAGTAGTGGCCCTAACCTCTGGTCTCCGTTGCACAGGCTGCATCCATTATATGTATGGATGTTCTCCACAGACATGTCACAGATCAGTGGCGCTCTGTCCCTGGTGTTGCATTCCCAGTAACATTGGAGGAGTAGTGGCCCTAACCTCTGGTCTCCGTTGCACAGGCTGCATCCATTATATGTATGGATGTTCTCCACAGACAGGTCACAGATCAGTGGTGCTCTGTCCCTGGTGTTGAATTCCCAGTAACATTGGAGGAGTAGTGGCCCTAACCTCTGGTCCCCACTGCACAGGCTGCATCCATTATATGTATGGATGTTCTCCACAGACAGGTCACAGATCAGTGGCGCTCTGTGCCTGGTGTTGAATTCCCAGTAACATTGGAGGAGTAGTGGCCCTAACCTCTGGTCCCCACTGCACAGGCTGCATCCATTATATGTATGGATGTTCTCCACAGACAGGTCACAGATCGGTGGCGCTCTGTCCCTGGTGTTGAATTCCCAGTAACTTTCTCTATTGTGTGTAACTTTGAGCCCAGTGATAGATGGCGCCGGCGCTGTGCCCCTCCACCCCAGCATGCGGCTGCAGCACCCCTGTAAGGACAATGTTTTCCTCCCGGGACTCTTTGTTGTTGTTGTCTTCCTCCTTATTACTCTGCGGCGACCATCCCCCATACTTGCCAACTGTCCCGGATTTCCCGGGACTCCTAGGCAGAAAAGGGTTGGGCTTGTGTAAACCCCGCCTCAAAGTAGGCGGTCTGGGGTGGGCCAGGGCGTTCCCGGGTGGAGCTTAGACGTCCCCAGAAATCCATCCCCCAGTAATGTGCACATTGTGATAACACATGCACCGTCTCCTGCTGCCCTGTCCATTCCGTGCTCTGGGGTGCAGCCATCCTGACTCCCACCCGAGCAAAGGAAGATGTGACTAAGACACATGCGCACCGTGGCAGCGCACCCCTCCTCTCCTCGAGACGTGGTAGAGCTCGCAGCGCTCGTCCCCCGGCAGTAAGTAAGTGCTCTGTACTAGCTGCTGTGTGCAGCGCTCGCGTCGTCCGTTCCTCTATTGATCCTCCGGGCTGTGCGGCTCGGTGCCTCCGATCACGCAGTGATGGGTCAGGACAGCCGGCCGCACACTGCGTTGCTGGACCACTGAATGGAACTAGTGTGGACTCCAATCTAAATCGATCTGTGGTTCCTGCTGCCTCTATCTTGGGGGCAGGACTATAAGATCCAGGAGTGGGATATTGACAAGCTGGCTCCATTCAAAGCACCGAGCAAGTTCTCCCCGACTCGTGCGATCAGGGATCGGTGGTGCTGATGTATTGTGCTGTATGTGGGGTACAGAGCTGTGCGCTGAGAGCAGGCCTGGGACTGTGACCCCAGCAGCAGGACCATCTAACTAGGAGCCTGCCCATGCTGCCCCTACCCGTGCCTCAGCTGGCCATGCAACCCCCACTGCCCCCAGCCTAAGCTGGCCATGCAACCCCCACTGCCCCCAGCCTAAGCTGGCCATGCAACCCCCACTGCCCCCAGCCTAAGCTGGCCATGCAACCCCCACTGCCCCCAGCCTAAGCTGGCCATGCAACCCCCACTGCCCCCAGCCTAAGCTGGCCATGCAACCCCCACTGCCCCCAGCCTAAGCTGGCCATGCAACCTCCACTGTTCCAAGCCTAAGCTGGCCACTGGCCATGCAACCCCTTGCCCATGCTACCCCCACTAGCAGATCCTCCTATCCATGTAACCTCCACTGCCCCCTGTCCATGCTGCCTCCAGTCTAAGCTGGCCACTGGCCATGCAACTCCCTGCCTACAGATCCTCCTGCCCATGCAACCCCCGCTGTTCCAGCCCATGCTGCCCTAGACCCACATGCAACCCCCACTGCCCCCAGCCTACGCTGACCACTGACCATGCAACCCTCTGGCCATGCTGCTCCCACTGCCAACAGATCCTGCTGCCCCTAGACTCTCCTGCCCTTGCAGCCACTACTTCCCCCAGCCCATATAGTCCCTGCAGACACTACTTTCACCAGTCCATGGAGCCCTTGTAGTCCCTACTGCCCCCAGCCCCTTCAGCTCATATTAGGCCATCACTGGAGGACAAAGAGCCTAAAGAATATAGAAGCTGGCCGGACTGCTGACTGGCATATTCGGCAGCACACATTACATGGCCAGTGGTAACCCGCATCTCCTGGGCCCCAATTGCAAATCCCCAGAAGGGCCCCAGCTATCATTAGAATGTTGGCCAAATGGACCTTTGGATCCTGATAAGAGCATGGGTACAACTGCAGCCCCTTTATCCACTATAGATACCACTGTCCAGAGATATATATATATATATATATATAGACCCTGACATGTTCTGTATGACAGGGCTCTCAAGATATTTAATTGTTGAAGAATAAGGCTTGGGGTTCTGTGTTAGTGGCCGATGTATCCTGGCTGTTTAGGCCACAGTTCCATCTATTGGTGTCAGTATTTATTATTGAAAAATGACCTTCAGGCTTTTTTCCTACCAGAAAACTTTTGAACTGGACCGAAAGATCGGCTCTTTGAAGGGTTCTAGTGATGCTCCAGATGAATGTGGTGGATCCCATAGCAAACTATGGCCTACGGTAGTCATTCATCATTTTCCCTCCGGTGTGTAACTGCCAATGTGGAGGGAGGGGACGTTAGCTAGGTGGGTGGACCTGCTCATGCCAGTCAGTGGGTTGTCTTCTAGGAGGACAATGCTTTATATGATCCATCATGTAGGATGTGACTGTAAAGTGTCCAGATAGTAGTGGTCAATGTGGAAGAGGAAACAAGGCTGACCTGAGATTCTACTGAAAGATTAGATGGAGAATTATTACTTAGGAGGCTGTGGATCCAGGGACTCTGGAAGAAGCTTTTGTGTTTTCTTTTTGTGAGGTGACACTGAAGATGTTAGCTGAAAGAAAACCCTGAAATATACAATGGACTGCAACAGCTGGTGTTTATAGCTGTTTGGGTCGCTTCTTATTTTGGGATTTCTTTTTATATTCTTGTCAACCCACCATGCCCTATATGTTTGTTTGTTGTGGTTTTTTTTTTTTTTTTTTTTTTTAGAATATGAAAAAATGCCACAAATATACATGTGTGAATCTTGGACCATAAAAATAATTAGAATTATATTGCAAAAATATATATTTTTTTTGTTTAGAGTGTAATATGGCACTAACCCAGCCAGACTATATGTGGGTTGGGGGTAAAACTATCCTGGCACATGGTGTAAAGAAAAAACGAAAAAACTTTTTGGGAAGTTACTTTTGGGGTATATATGCTTAGTATATAAGTGTAAGGAGAGAGGAAATAATCCCAAATATGTTATTTTCGAATCTTCAGCATCACTGACAATGTTGTGGATATATATATATATATATATATATATATATATATATATATATATATATATATATATATATATATATATATATACACACACCACATAATTTTTGCAACACCACCCACAAAGGAATAAAATTAAATAAATTTGTGCGTGTATATATATAATATATATATATATATATATATATATATATATATATATATACACTGTATAATTAATATATATATTATACCGTGTGTGTGTATGCGCATATATATATATATTTCTTTTATGAAGATTAGATGAGTCAGTACTAAATTATATGGTGTTTTGCTCATTTTTGTTATGCTATTAAACTGTTTTTCTTACTGCTTACACGTGTTTTTATGGCGCATCTTTTTATATTAACATTTTTAATGTGTTGTGTTTTTTTTTTTTTTTTGTTTTTTTTTTTATGATTTTCCAAATCCTTTAAGAAGTCACATGGGAAGATAATGGGAGGATATATCTAGACCATGCTGTGTTAAAGAAAAAACACATGTATGATTGGGTTTTTTCAGCATTTTTTCATAATTTTATTAGTGAATTTTAAAACATCTGAAAAAAAAATCACATTAAAAATGGTATAATATAATTCACTAAAAAAACACTTGAAAATCTAAAACAGTTGCAATTAGAATTATATAGCAAAAGAAAAAATGTGTTAGTGTGGAATATACTGTGACTTATCTAATCTTAAAAAAAGAAAAAAAAACCCTAAAAATCTGCACTAAAATCCGCAATGAAATTTATGGTATTTCCACCACAGATTGTACGCATGATGTCCTATCTGTGGCACATTTTTTTAACTGCGGTAAGTAAATGGACATAGTAAAACCCTAAGGGTATGTTCACACATTGCTTTTATTCTGCAACAATGCTTTGTATCTTGGCAGTTAAAAATCTGCTTCCAAAAAGCAGGTTTTGCAGCTTTTTTTTTTTTTTTTTTTTTTTTTTTTTTTTTTTACTGTGCTTTTGTTGTCATTTTGTATAGAGTACATGTTTATATAGTTAGTTGCATTCACCACAAATGCTGCAAGAAAAAAAGCACAGCAAAAAAATTGAAGGTGCGTTTTTGCACTTCTCATTGTTTTCGATGGTTAAAAAAGCTGCAAAAACGCTGAAAGAGTGGGCATGCTGCTTAAAAACGCAGCAGGTTTCCATTTCAGTCAGAACAAAAGCAAGTGTTTGCATGAGAATTCTGGAATCTTATAGCCTTTGCTGTCACTGTAAAAAGCAGCTTATAATTTGCATAAAAAAGGCAACCTGTGAACAGAGCCTAAGGCCGTGTGCACAAATTGAGTATTTGGAGTTTTTTTACCTTTTTTTATTTTTTTTTATTTTTTTTGTAATTTGCCTGTGTGCTCTGAAAGCTTGCTAATATAATTTTTCTGGTTAGCCTATAAAGGTATCACTCCGAAAATACTTTTGTCATTCTTGGGACATAGTATTTCAATTGATTTTTCTGGCTGACACGGTACCACAATATTACTCTGTATTGTACCTTAGAATTTGTAAGACAAAACCATGAGTGGAGCAACCAGAGGGAAAGTATAAGAGAAACATGGGCACCACTTCTGTATTTTATTACCTGGTTTTGACTTACAAATAATGAGGTAAAAAAATACTCGCCAAATACTCAACGTGTGCACGTGGCCTTTGGCTATTTTGTACGTTTTTACCTCAGTATTTGAAGCCAAATCCACGGGTGGAAACATGACAGGAACAGTGTAATAGAAACACGCGCACCACATCTGTATTCATCCAATGCTGGTTTTGGCTACAAATACTGAGGTAAAAACTCACCAAATACTCAATTTGTACACATGGCCTAAGAACTGATGATGTACAATTCCCTATTACATGCCAATGTGTGAATTCCCCCTGCAGGTGTAGTTGGTCTTAGGGCCTGTAGACTCAAAGAAAACCTATAGCAGAAATTTCTGACTGAAAATCCATTCAGATGTCTAGAACAGATTTGTTTTGGCAGGATTTCGGAAAGCCTTGTTCAAGTGAATCGGACAGTCCCAACACAATAATCTGCAGCAAATTCTCTAAGGTCTCGTTCGCACCTTCAGTATTTGGTCAGTATTTTACCTCGGCATTTCTAAGCCAAAATCAGGGGTGGAGCAATCAGAGGAAAAGTATAATAAAAACATGGCCACAACTTCTACATTTTTAACCACTCCTGGTTTTATCTTACAAATTCTGAGGTTAAAACTCACCAAAAACTCTGCACATTGGCGATAGACTGTTTCCACATTGAGTATTTGGTGAGTTATTTTACCTCAGAATTTGTAAGGTAAAACCAGGAGTGGGTGAAAAAGACAGAAGTGGTGCCCGTATTTCTATTATACTTTTACTCAGTTTCATTCCTGGTTTTGGCTTACAAATACTGAGGTAAAAAAAAAAAAGTGCAAAATAGCCAAAGGCCACGTGTACACGTTGAGTATATGGTGAGGTGTTTTTTTTACCTCAGAATTTGTAAGATCAAACCAGCAGTGGGTAATAAATACAGCAGTGGTGCCCGTGTTCCTATTAGACGTTTCCTCTGATTGTTCCACTCCTGGTTTTAGCTTCAAATACTGAGGTAAAATACTGACCAAATACTCATTATGTGCACATGGCCTTAGTGTGAATATACCCTTCTAGTCAACGCTCTTATAAATCGGCATTGGCTTGCTGAGTAGCAACCTATAGGTGGCGCTAGAAGCACAATTTTCTTCCTTCTCTAGGAAGGGCTATTTTTGCAACCATTGGAAATTAAGTTGTTTTTTTTGTGGTTTTTTTAAATTCTAAAAACTACATGGATTATATCTGACTACTGAAGATGCTTGTAATAGTTAAAATATTCACATTAAATATTAATATAATTTATTAAAATGGGCAGCCTCCATTGCCAATACGTTTCTTTTTACTCTGTATATTTTACAGCTTCTTTTATATTTTTTTTTTTACATTTATTTATTTTTTTTTACTAGACCAAATAATTGTTTTACATTCTAAACGATAATACTCAGGTTGAAAAACCCCAACATATTGTTACACAAACTAAGACACCATATAGCAAATGTGTAAATAAATATGAAGACAATAGATCAATAAGATGTGATCTGCAGCAGAATATTTCTTATCAATTAATAGGTTTTATTTCTAATGATTTTTAGCAATATGTTTGAGTTTCTCTGAAACACTGAATACAATTTTATATACGTGCAATCAATTTGATAATGATTATTTACTGTAAAATGGAAACTATCCTAAAATATCAAATTGGTGTATTGACTGTATAATGTTTTCGAAAATCTACTGGGGATCCGTCCTAAACAAACCTGCAGATTTATTCACTTTTAATTTTTAGAATACTAAATAGGCAGTATTTTTGTATTTTTTTATTTTTGCTCATTTTGTTGTATTTTAGCCTTTTATTTGTTGCCTTTTTTTGTATACTTTGTTGTATTTTAGCCTTTATTTGTTACCTTTTTTGTTGCTTTTTATCCTTAGTTATTAAGACATTTTATAGCTCACCTTTCAGTGTAACTTTTCACAATCTAAACACTAACATTTTTTTCGTTTACTTAGATCATTCATTTCTAGGTTTTGTAGTCATCTGATGGCAACAATGAATTCAATACACAATATCTTCCTAGAAATACATTTTCTCTAATTATACTCCCTCTATAAAAGGGCTGGAAAGTGCATCGATTGTAATGTCTACATATGACAGATTAAGCAACATAATCCGGCCCCATATAACAGATCAATTTCTTTCCAAAATATGTTATACTTTTTAAACCATAAAAAGCAATTATTATTATAATTATTATTATTATTATATTTTTTAATAAGGGAATTTTCTTATTAATTCTTAACACTAATACTAAAATCTTTTTTTTATCCTGTTGCATTTTTATATAATGTTATAAAATAATGAAATATACAGTTGTAGACCCAAATAGCTTCCAATTTTTAAGTGTTTGTTGATAGAAATTTGAAGTAAGCAAATGTTAGGGTAAAAAAGGAGAGAGGGAGATGGGAGAAAAAAACAGGACTTGCAAAAAAAGGCTAAAATGGGATCTAAACTATCCAATTTTCTATTTTCATTTTTAATAGTTTATTTTTCTGTCTGATCATGACATTACTCATCTGTAAATGTCATCCTCCATATTCTGAAGCAAATACTTATTTTTTCTATTCTGATTAAAAATAAAAAGGAATGTGTTTATAAAAAAAAAAATCAACCAATAAATTTGACTATAACTTAATATTCAATTTTTCACACAAAAAAGCAAATAGCATGGAGTGATATATACTTTTTTAGTAGAATAAAAAGCAATTATATAATGTCACTTTGCACAAACCCTCTGCTTGTATTTTTACAGTTCCAGATAGTTGTAAATATGTTGTAAAATAAATGTCATGTCTATTTTTTTCAATTTAAGTAACAATTTGAAGTAGAATTTTAGAGAACGCACTAAAATGAGTTTATTTGTAATAATAAAAAGCCCCTATATATTATGCAATAGTGTAGTTATTCATTCCGATCACGCTTCCTACTAAAACAGCTTTTGTGTTTAGCAGTGTCAAATATATTTAGGAAATCCTTAATATTTGGGACCAAAAATAACTTCATGGTGGAGCTAATTTTTAGGCACTGTTCTTCATTAAAATACAAGTCTTCTACAGTTAGGTTTCAGTCCAAAATTTCCAGAAAGTGACTTATTGCTCCTTTTCATGTATATGTCTACTTGCATCCATGCATTTCCTCATTTCAGTAAACGATTGAAGGTGTTTTATCCTTTAAAAAGACATAACTGAAGGTGGAAAGGACATGGTAATAAAAAAGTGCTAATGTCCTACTACCTCATCTGAAACGCTGGGGCACAGTTCTCCTCAATGCTCCTTATGTTTCTCTTTAGGGGAAGCTTCAAAGAGAATTTTTAGTTGTTAACAGAACCTCAGTAAATTGATTGTTCCACAATTAAATATCTCTATTATATTAACCCAAACATAAGCATTTTGTAATAATAAGAAAAAAATGCTGCTTTTCTTTTGATTTCCACTCACGACCTTCACCTAATGTTTGATGCAAACTAATATAAATGCATCATTAGGGTGTGTTATAATGAAATATTTGCTAAATTGAGATAACTAGAATAATAAGAACCTAAGATAAATAAAATGTGTAAACTTTTATTAGATATTTAATGTGTATAGATAAATGTATAAAGAGAGCGTAAAGCCAAAATACACAGACAAATGAAGAATAATAGTAGGCAAGCCAGAGAGACCAAAAAAATCAAGTGCATCTCTCAATTCATGTAAATATAAGAAGCAGTAGTGAATACAATACATACAAAGTATTGTAAATTACAAAAACTAGGGCCAGATGCAAACCCCTGACGAAGCAGTTGCGATACACATGGATGGTGGGAGCCTCTGCTCTTACAGCTTTTTTTTTTTTTTTAGGTGTTTTCACTTTTCGGGTTAAGATTATTGGTGACTTGTACTTTTTACCTTCTCTTGCCCTAATTTTTGTAATATGACACTTTTTACACTTTTATCTGTACTGTATTCCCTACGACTATCTTAAATTTTGATGAATCATGTTTACATTTCAGACATGTACTAGTTTTTGTGTCTCTGGCTCACCCACCATTCTTCATTTGTGTATTTTGGATCTATCCAATCTATCTCTCTATCTGCCTATTTATCCATCTAAGGGCAGCATGGTGGCTCAGTGGTTAGCACTGCAGTCTTGCAGCGCTGGGGTCCTGGGTTCGAATCCCACCAAGGACACAATCTGCAAGGAGTTTGTATGTTCTCCCCGTGTATGCGTGGGTTTCCTCCGGTTTCTTCCCACACTCCAAAGACATGCAGATAGGGAATTTAGATTGTGAGCCCCAAAGGGGACAGTGTTCCTGATCTATGTGAAGCGCTGCGGAATATGTTAGCGCTATATAAAAATGAAGATTTATTTATTTATCCATCTATCTTTCTATCTATCTGCCTATCTCTCTATCTATCCAATACGTTTATACATTTTATCATGTATTTTATTCAGCACCTTTTTTGATCTGTTTCTGATGCTATTTTTGGGCATCGGGATTACTTTATCTTTGGCTTTTGGCCATTGCTTTTTTTTTTTTTTTTTTCAAAAAAATTGAGCTAAGTGACAAATTACCCAAAACATTGCAAGCTAGAACATGAACCTATAAATGCAGGAATAAAGAGGGTCACAATCTACTACAGGAATTACTTATTTTGAGCTTCTAAATTAACTATGTTCACACATTGCATAAAAAATGGAGGAAAAATATGCAAATTAAATGCTTTTAACAGTACCAACAAATTCTCTAAGATTTCAGAAATCTGAAAAACTGCTGCACTTTTGAAATCTGCAGCATGTCAATTCTTTCACTATTTTTGCAGGGTTTTTTCCCAATATAGGAGATAATGATGAACTTCAAAAACCGAATCCATGCGTTCTTGGTGAAGAACACTAACTTTGTTTAACATGTACTGTCGACAAACACCTAATCCGCAGCAAAACATGCTTTTTTGTAATCCGCCTCTTTACTACCAAGAGAGCAGGTTTTGCCTGCAGAAAAAGCAGCAAAAAAGCAACGTGAACATTAAACTTAACCTAAAAAATAACCATCCATCATTCAACCATCATCATTCTCTGGCAAACCAAAGTGATTAGGAACCAGAACACTGTAAACATGCACCCTATTTTATTTTTCTATAATCAATTATATTTGTTCATATATCATATGTGTGAAAATCCCACTTTCCTCTTATGTGTGTGGCCAGAAACGTGACACCGATGTACAGTGGAAATAAATGATGCCTTTTTTTTCCCCTCTACTTCTACATTCAAAGTGTCTGGGAGTTTCAATAGCAATCGTGTGGGGGCATTAGTTCCAACTTTAACTCTTCATGGTAACATAAGAGCAGAATAAAGAGATTTATAGAACCAGTTACAAATCTTGTTCCCTAATAATACTCTTATTGTCAGTTAGATGGCTTCTAAAGACTACAAAGGATGGGGTATGTCTGGCATGCTAGTTTTCTTTGACATCTGCCATGGGGGACAGTTGAGATCCCCCCCAAAGACATTAGATTAGATTATATTAACAGCTGTAGACTAAAAAAAGCCCAGCTTCACCTCACCCCCAAGAAGTTGACAAATGGCCTGCTGACCCGCTGCACAGACTTTAACATGCACAACAGCATTCCAAGGAGCATTTAAAGGTGTCCAGATTTTTATCTAGATAAAGATTAATCACTATGGAATGAAGATTCTTGAATGTCTAATACTCTATATTAGAACCCTATATTAGAATTGCTGAATTTTACTGAACGCCACAGTTGTAATTTACAATTAAGAGGATGAAAAGCCATAAAGACGGAATAATCTAGACAATTTGTCTTGTGTGAGCAATGTATCCTGCTTGTGTCTGATAGTCTCTGTTCACACTGGATAGCAGGAAATACTAAAAAAATGCACATACTTTACAGTATACAATTTCTGTTCCTCTGTATGTTGTACAAAATATATATAATACACATATGTAATTTTTTTTTATAACAGTACACAGAAGTAACCTGAATGTGTGTATGTGTGTGTATATATATATATATATATATATATATATATATATATATATATATATATATATATATATATATATATATATATATATATAATATAAATTTTTTTTTTAATTTTCTCTTTTTATTCTCTCTCTCGCTATTTTTTTTATTTGTAAACAGCATACAGAGGCAACCTGAAAGTGTAATATGTAAGATATACTGAGATATATTTATTACACTTTCAGGTTGCCTCTCCTCCTATGTATGCTGTTTTTAAATATATATATATATATATATATATATATATATATATATATATATATATATATATATATATATATATATATATATATATATATATATATATATATATATATATATATATATATATATATATATATATATATATATATATATATATATTTTTAAAAACAGCATACATAGGAGGAGAGGCAACCTGAAAGTGTAATAAATATATCTCAGTATATCTTACATATTACACTTTCAGGTTGCCTCTGTATGCTGTTTACAAATAAAAAAAATAACTTATATCTTAAACCTGCCCGTTAATCGCCAAAAGGTCAATCTGTCAGGTGTATAAGGCTTTATAGATGTGTTTGAAATTGATCGGGAGCTTTCAAGATGCCTGGAAGAGAAGATGTAGGCGATGTTCACATTCACTAAAATACATTTATTTGGTTATCATATATGCCTGCATCTAATACCTAGCAAACATTTAAAAACAGGATGTGTTGTCGCCCATTCAGGATACACATAACAACAAGTCCTCAGTTGTTAGAATGATTGTCATAAATGGATTTTTTTTTTTTTTGTTCTCCATCTTAAAGATTAAAATAAATAAATAAAACATACATATTTCTAACTTGGATTGGGACTAAGAGCAACTAGGTCGAAACGCGTACCATCTGTATACTTCTATCTCCATGGGGATTTTTTATACCTAGGATGTGATCCTTCTCACCCCCTTTTTAATGGATACCTAATAAAGAATTATTTTTTATCGTACTTGGACGTGGATGCTGGATATTTCTTTATATTTCTAACTTGTATGCTTTGCAACAATTAAGTTTTATTTTCACAATAGTAGACTACCCTTAAAGGCTTGTTCACATGTTGACAGCATTTTTGATACTTCTTTTTACAGTCTTGCCATAATGAATTTAAATTCCAAAATGTCATACACATTCTGTTTTTTTTTTCTTTCTGTTTTTAAACCATCAATGCATGTTTCAATCTGCAGCATGGCCGTTCTATCAGCTTTATTGCAGCATTTTTCACTAACTCAAATGAATGCCTAAAAAGCACAACTGAAAACACATGAAAAATCCCTATTATGTATACTGTTGCCTTTTTATGTTTTTGTTTTGCTGACACCTTAGTTTTTCATGCAGAAAAAAATGTTTGAATAAACTTCTTGTAAAATAAATTCCCTAATGGACATAAGTAGGATTATACCAAGCCCCTATATAAACTTTTGTTTTCTATGGGCACATGGAAAATTGCCTTAGCAATATAGTGATAAACACAGAAGTAAAAAGCAACGCATCAATCACTACAGGTTAAATATTTGTTCATTCAGTCTT